>NW_019174481.1:4359114-4380283 GCF_002260705.1 Seriola dumerili
ATGTTCGGATGGTCAAACTGTCCCATGATGGAGGCCTCAGACAGGAAGTCCCTCCTCTGTTTGTCTGAGTATCCCGCCTTCAGACTCTTGATGGCCACGTAGATCTCCCTCTTTCCCTGCACACGCAGCCGACCACTGCACACCTCCCCGAACTCTCCTACACACACACACACACACACACACACACACACGCACACACACACAAAGGTTTGATAAAACTGTGAAACTTGCAGGGGAAAAAAAAAGAACTTGTACTGATGAATATCTGAGCTCTCATATCCGTGTTTTTGGAAGCTTTATAAGATCTAATATTGAATCTAAATGGCATCCAGATTTTTTTTTTTTTTTTTTTTTTTTTTTACATGACCAATGTTTTTTAATTTTACAGGTGCTACTGTTCAGTTGCCAAAAATAAACTGGATTGTCCATGGGTGCGAATATGACTCCAAAGAATCCCTAAAAATGAACCATAGTTTAAGTCATTTGAATTCACTCGTTACATTTTTACTGCTTTTCTGAGTTTTTAATATAGCCCACTGCTGTTTTACTGCCAACTCACCAGCTCCAATGACTCTCTCTATGCGAATATTGGAAGCATCGATCTCTTTGGCAAAGTCCCTGACAGCCTGGTTGGGATCTTCGTAGGTGTGAGGATGGATGTAGGTCCTGCTGCCCGGGAGCTTAACTTGGAGTGGAGAAAGGCGGAGAGAAAGATAAAAGCTAAATGTATTGTAACATATTCAGCTTTGGCTGGGTACATGATTGTGCAATTTAAAAAAAATAATAGATAATAGTATTAATAGGGGAATGAAGTAGTTTTCTCCAGAGCTGACATTGATTCCTGCTCAGACATTTGTGCAGTGTGAATGCATGCTGAAATGTGAGCTTGAGCGTGGGTGCTCCGTTTGAGTGGCATTACGAATTATTACATAATGAAACACATAACTACTTTGTTCATAATGGTGTTAAAATAAGTCATAATTTTAACAGGCACCCATAAGGAGCTTCAACTCTGCCAGCAAACATTGTGCAAGAAAGTGTGAAATGACGTGGTTTATTCAGCTGAGAATGCTACAGACTCCTGTAGTGTGTGCTATATGGTGCAGCTCTGACTGTTTAAGTTCTCATTCTACAGTGAGTGTGAGGGTGTTGTTTATGAATAAATGAGCAGTCATTTCTGCTCCTGGAGTGTTCAACTGAGTTCAAACTGGTAAAATATGCATCCTCCTGTCATTTGTTTACAGCAATAAATACAGGCACTGATGTGAGTCATTGCAGGCGGGTGTGAAGTTCGGTTCAAAGACAAGTTGTGTGTGTGTGCGGAGGTGCTTGCATAAGCATAAATGTACATATAAAAATAAATCACAGAATTTGAAAAACAAAACAAAAACAAAATGCACTACATTTGTATCCATCATGGTATAACGTTAGTGATGAATTTGCGCACAGAAAATTAGATCAAAGCCACACCTTCGCATATTTGATTGCAACAAATGAAAAGTGTTTGTCTCTGTGAGTGCTGTTTCTGTTTGGATGGATGTATGAGTTTGTGTCTTTACCTCGGCCATGCTGGAACTGCATCTTCTCTTCATCGGGGTCCTGCTTGGCTTTGATGTATCCGCAGTGCCTGAAAAAGAAGCGCACAGCTGGGTTATGATCCTGTATCGACTGTTTTCCCAGTATACAGACGCCAACATGGCTTAATAGCACCTCTATGCACGATCACACACTCTTCAGTTTTTTTTATGTGCAATGTTTGCTGTAGTAAATCTATCATATTTCCAGGAAAATCCCATACTACTCTGTGCACAGCCAATAGCTTTGTGTATAAACAACCAGATATTTCCTTTTGTCTGTACACACCCCACTCCTCTGTCTAAGATGAGCAAGGAGGGAAAAAGTAACAAACTATTCCTCTCTTTCTGTTTTACCTGTCAATCCCATACTTCCCTATAAGGAAGTTACGCCTGAGGTTCAGTGAGTGAGTGAGTGAGTGAGTGAGTGAGTGAGTGAGTGAGTGAAGTCGTGTGTGTGTGTGTGTGTGTGTGTGTGTGTGTGTGTGTGTGTGCGCGCGTGTGTGTGTGAGTGTCACAGATGTCCCTATAGAGGCAGATCTATGCATTTAAGCACCCCTCTGGCCGTTAACCAATCCTTTCAACATTATCATGGGTCACACACACTTCTGTGCCCTCTCTCCACCCTCCTGCGTGCACACACACACCCTGCAGCGGTGGTCAGTTCAACGATCAAGACAAAATATTGACAAATTGATCAACTCAATCCTGCCGTCCAGCTGCGAGGAAGTGTTAAACTCTGGTTCTGCTTGACAGACCTGACAGGAGGATACTGCCGGTGTGTGTGTGTGTGTGTGTGTGTGTGTGTGTGTGTGTGTGTGTGTGGGTGTGTGTTTTTTTGTGTGATTTGGAGTTTCGTTTGTGTCGGCGTATTTTCTCCCTCACTTTGTTGTGCTTCAGCCTTCAGCTCGAATCAGCCACCACTAACACTGTCTGTGATTTACTGCTCTTTTAAATTTTAGGCCAAAAAACATAAAAGGTAAAAGCCGTTTTATATAATGAGGTACTAAACATGACATAAATACTGTGGCCTCCTCTCCTCTCCTCTCCTCTCCTCTCCTCTCCTCTGCTCCTTTTCCTCTCTTATCCTATCCTCCTTGACTGCTGCACAGGTAAAGCAGCAACCAGTCAGTATGTCTGTCCATCATGAGGACAAATTGATTTCGGCTTAGAGCCAAGAGTAACTGGGAATCTGCAGCATGTGATTTAAGGAAGCAGAACAGAGGAGGACAGAAGAGAAAAGGAGACTGAAGGAAATAGCGAAAACAAACAAACAAACAAAAAAAACCTTTGATAAAGAAAAGTCATATGAGAAATGAGATAAGGACAAAAAACAAAGACCAAATTAATAAAAGAGAAGAATAAGGCATAAACAGAGAAATGTCTTATGACTAAGAATGAGAAGCACGCGTAGCAACAAAAATGGAGAAAGGTGGGGTCTGCCAGGCTCAGTAAATCTCAGTCATTTGGTCTTTAATCCTTGTGTTGATTTTACACAGCTGAATGCATGGTATAACCCAGACATCAATAGGCTGTTATGGGAATACACACACACACACACACACACACACACACACACACACTCTCACATGAGGGTAGGGACTGATTGCTGGTATTTGGGGATAAAGAGGAGGGGGCATAATGTTCTTATGAAAGGGGAGTTGGTGGGCCCCACCTGGTTATCAGCTGGGCTCAAGCCAGTCGAACACCAAGGGACGATCATTACCCCCTTGACACACACTCTCAAACACATACAGTGCTTTGGGGCATGTGTTTAGAACATATGGGGAATGGGGACATGGGTCACACCTCTGCTCCAAGAGCGATAATCCCGTGGGGGCGTAGACACCCACCCACCCACACCCGCACACACACACACAGAGACACACACACATATATGTGCACCTTCTGCAAAACACTAAACCCCACATTTGAAACACTGCTAGAGGTGGCTCTGTATTAGTGTGTGTGTGTGTGTGTGTGTCTGTGTGTGTGTGTGTGTGTGTGTCTGATGGGAAATGAACACATTTCCATAGTAATTACAGAGCGACTCATTTCTCCTCTGCAGTTAGAAGTGTCATGAATCATTAGCGCTGCAGTCTTAAGCATAGTACAAACCCTGACATGGCTGTGGCTTTTGTGCCCCCCCCCCCCACACGGCTGTGTCTGTGTGTGTGTGTTTGTGTGAAATGGATATTTTTATACTTTTAATACCTTAAATGCAACTGCACAACCTGTCATTCAGGAGTGGACTTGGGAAGACTTTCATTTGTTGTTGAGTTTGCGTTTTTGAGATTGGTAACATGGCAGTTATACACTTTTTTTTCCATGTAAATGAGCCACTGTTTCCTCTTCCTGTCAAAATTTGTGTCGATCAGTTCTTCTGTATATTTTGAGCATTTTCTGATCAACGTATGGCCATTGCTGGCTAGAGCAATATTTTATTTCATCCCACTATAAACTCTTCCGTGTTTCCAAGATATAAATGAAACTGTTCAGTTTTTGCAAAGAACTTTCCATCTCAACCTTTACGTCAATATGGGTGAGAGGTTTTTGGAGAGGCAGGGATTCTTTGACAACTGTGTAAACTCCATCTGGTGAGGAAGATTCTGATCTGATTGAAAGCTCTGGAACTGCTACTGAGGACCTCGTGGTGAGATTGGCATTCAAAATGCCAGCGCTGACATGAAGCACAAGGTGGGAGTAATTGACCTTCTCGACAAAATATTAATTTAAAAGCACATGTATCTCACACATGTAGTGCAAGCTCCAGTCTGTCGTTTCAAAGTCTTCCTTGAGTTTGACAAAATAGTGGTATGTGAATGTGTTTTGCTGGAGACAAGGTTGTTGCCATGGCATATCTCAAAGTTTTGTGTAGCTTCAGAAAACATGGCTCTGGTCACCACATAGCCTCGGTGTGTTCCTAGCTGCCTGCTATTGATTTGGATGCCACAGGTGTTTACTTTAGCATATGAACATTCAGAGGTTCTGGAGCTGGCACAAACTTTATAATGAGACGGTCCCCTTGCATTGGCACTGGCTGCTTCTTTATCCTGCTGTACTGCATTGTGAAGCTGGCACTATCTGTCACTGTGGGAGAAACCATTGTGCCATTCAGCAGCCATCCATTTGCACTATACCACTGCTGGCTCGTACTGTAAATACACATCCCACCCACACGGATGTATGCAGATTTTAAAGTACACACGCCTTGCTCCAATCATGCAAAAACACACACGTTAATGGACTGCGATATCAGTATCACACCCGGGCTCTCACCTTTCTTTCTGCCTCTCTCTGTTCCACTTCACTGAGGACAACAGGCTATCCCTGTCCTCCAAAGCCACACACTCCACATTTGCATATCAATTTACTTTTTAATATAATGCTCTGTCACTCGAGACCCATTTGTCATTCTGCTAGCAAGCTTCCACCTTCATAGGACTCCATCCATATATTATTGTCCCCGTGGCCCCACCCCCGTGTTCCCCTCTTTCTCTCTCGCTTGCTGCCCTTTATCTCGCGGGTGGTATATTCTTTCGTAATTCTTCCTTTAAGTGAAAACATTCCTTTGTCCAATAACCCACATGTCCTCTCTTTCTCCCTCCTGTTTCCATCCATTTATCCATCCCCCAACAGGCCCTGTCTGCTGCTCTCTTTTTCTCTGTACTTCTTTCTTTGATAGAAAGAGTGGACACTAGGAGCTGGAGAGCGAAAGACACAAAACCGAGAGAGGGAGAGGGAGATGGAAAAAGAGAGTGCTGACAGGCAAGAACGCACAATGGGGGTCCAAGCCTGCATACCAACTAACAAGCAATCAGATGGAGGGGAAGAGCGAGGAGAGAAGGGGAGGCAGCCGTAGGGATAGAAACTCGAAGGTTAACATACGGGATGTGGGATGAAAGAGGGGTGGGGCAGCATTTGTGCTGCAACGGCAGGAACCGAAGATAAAGAAGAAGAGAAAGAGGTCGTATTATAAGAAGAAAGAGCACTAAATAGCAGAATGGCGAGTAAAAAGGGAAACAAGAAGGATGGAGATGTCGAATACTGGCTTTGTGGATGGAGGATTCAGAAGGAATAACAAAGTGCAACACTATCAGCACATAGCTCACCCTGAAGGAGAGCAAGAGAAAAGATAAGAGAGCCGATAGACAGATGACAAAGAGAAAGAGTGTCAGTCAACAGTATGGCTGCAGAAAGGCAGAGAGAGAAAAAGAATGGCGTCTAGAACGTCTTGTCTAAACCACAACGAAACAGTAAGCTCAAGAAAGAAGATGAAGGCAGTCAGCGAGGAAGCAGGATCCAACATCATTTGCTCTTCAAATCATTGTTTTTTACCCCCTTAATCCCATCTCAAGATAACTAGGAGCTGGATCCTATCCCAGTGTGCATCGGCCAGAAACCAAGGAAACACCTCGGGCAGGTCGCCAGTCCATCACAAAGCTAACACGAGATAGAGCAATACACTCGAATTCACTCGAGCAGACAATTTGGAGTTTTCAGTCCACTTGACACTGGGAAGAAACCGGAGCGCACACAGGTCAACTCACATGAACATGTGGCGAATACTGAGTCTTTCTGTCAGCTAACTCTAACCACAAATGCTACGCAAATATTACAGTCAGAGCGGCCAAAATATCCATTTAGAACGAATGAAATCACTCAGACTTCCTCTTTGGGGAGACAGTATGAGCACACTGAACTCATCTACCCTAAAGCCATCAGGACGGGGGACTCTGTCCTCTGTGTATCCACCGCCTTGTCTGGCATATTGTCTTTCTCTGAATCCTTTGCATTGCCCTGCGCATTTTCATGTAGCACTCCGGATATGTACACCATGTTATAGCACAGTTTGTTTTACAGCTATGACATTTTACATTAGCACTTGCTTGGGAACAGCCTGCACACCTGTCCAATATGCACTTTTGCATTTTAATACTCACATTAAATTGCATATACACTTTTTAGCACAGCCTCAGGAGTACGCCGCCCTGAAATTCACTGCACATACGAGCGTGTGGCAAATAAAATATTTAACATAATGGCTATACAGTTGTCTGACGGTGACTAAGGAAAGTCAAAATGCAGGGGGTCCTGTGTGAAAACACAGTGGGAATCAGCCCGATTGTATAATCTTCTCAACGTTTTACAAAATGTGTTACAAAGCAGGCCTCCTCCTTTCCCTGATATTGTCAGTATTATGCCAAGTCTTCATTTATTGGTCTATTAGCCTCAGGCTAGATGGCTGCTTCCATTTCCCCTTCAGTCTGACTCTCGGCTATAGAGAGGGAGACGTTTCCTGAGTTGAGCTGATTTGTACTTGTTCCTCTGATAACCAGTGTTTCTGATGTTATTTTGCAGCAGCTTGACAGTGCGGTGTGTAATTAAGAGAACGACCCCTGTCACATCACACAAATGCTACAGTATCCTCTGATGTAATGTATTCAAAGCTGTTAGCACCCTGAAGTTCACAAATAAAGTAATCTTATCAGAAATGTGTGGTGAGCCACTGGAGTCACTATCTGAGCCAGAGAGGGGAAAGAAGAAAGCGAAACTGAGGGACAGCAAAAAAAAAAAGAAAAGAAAAGAAAAAAAGGAAGATAGAAGAGACAAGGGGAAAGAGTAGAAAAAGGAAAACACAGAGACCACATAGTGACAAAAGGGGGAGAGGGAGCACAGAGGAGATCAAACGAACAGAAACCATGGCAGGACAGAATAAAAAGCTTGATCATGCACTAAAGGTTGAAGAAAAGAGAGAGTGGGGTAAATATGGATGGTGGAATAACCTTGAAACAAAGTGGGACAGAACCTAGACTTTGAAACAGCACCGGAGGGAGGGACCAAAGACGAACAGCGTTGTGTGTGGACTGTGATGTGCTGGTGACAGAGGCAGGGACGCCGTTTATCTTCATGTAAGTGAATAACCTTGGAGGAACGCTAACCTGAGACATGAAAAGAGCTAATAAAGTGTGTGTAGTTCTGAGCTGGTGGTAGCGTCTAGTTTGTTTTATATGAGCGGCCACCTTTTATAGGATTAGAGGCTGGCTGCTGGCTGGAAAACCAAAGTAGAAATTGATATACTCTGAGACAAGGAACACTCAGAGGGGGTCATTCATACGCAAACACCTTTCCTTTCCTTTCCTTTCCTTTCCTCCTGGTCTCCTCTCTTCTTCTCTCCTTTCCTCTCCTCTCCTCTTTCATTTCCTGTCTCCCCACATTATTTTCCCCACTGCTAATCAGAATGACGAGAAAAATGAAATCAGTAAATCATTAGTCACCCCTCCGGCATGACACAATGAAATGACACATCTATCCTCGTCTCTTCCATCACCCCCTCCTCCTCCACCTCATACATACACAGAGATAAACTCACACACACATACACACACACGCCCTGCTGTGGGTATCTGCTCACACCATTACTCATGATAATGGTGATTCCATTTAATATCAAGCTATTAAATAAAAAATAATTACTGGGAATGAAATCAATGGATTAAATTCACTCTTATTATTTCACAGCAAAATTAAGCCTCACTCTCCAACCTGAAAAACAAAATGCATTCACGGCTGGGGTGCTAATAAACTATGAAAGCTGATTGTGGATAATTAATTAAGAGTCAAAACACCATGGAAAAAAAAAACCAAAAACAAACTGACAAAAATGTATGTATGATTTAACGGAGCGTTCAATAACACAAGTGAGTAAGATTTCTTTTTCTGGCCCCTCTCTCTCTCTCTCTCTCTACCTCTCTCTCCATCTTGGCCTGGTCTGGCACCAGCTCAGCACTTTCTGACCACAGTGTGAAAAGATTTACTCAGCTCGGGCTAATTATTAGGAAGGGGAAATGATTAGCTGAAGAGTTATGACTAATAAATCTGTCTATGTTTCATTAACACCCTGTTTGGAAACATTTCATTTAGCTGCCGCTCATTAAAGAGAGTGGTAATGGAGTGAAAGGAAAGGAAAAGGAAAAGAAAGAAGAGAAAAGAGGAGAGGGGAGGGGAGGGGAGGGGGGGGGCAGTGAGGTCTGGAGCTGGGCTGCGGTAATTGGTGTAATGTAGCAGAATTTTTAACAACCTGGTGAAAAGGTCAAACGTGTGAGGATGAAAAAAGGGAGAAAGAAGAAGCAGAGGAGCATGTCATCTGTATCATTAAGAGAAGTGTATCTTTATATTTGCGAACAGATCAGTGTGAAACTAATTCCCCTAATGATGTTACTACACCGACACAACTTGATTAGGTCGTGATCATATTATGTGCGCTTGTGTGTGCAGTGTGTGCGTGTGCGTCGATCCGTTAATGTATTTAAATGCGCCATAAACTTTAAAACCAGGGCCAAAAAAAAAAAAAACAACCAAAAAAAAAAAACAGTTTTGAATTTGTCTGATGTTTATAGGACATTTGATCAGTCTCACTGCAACATCTGCTCATTTGCATAAAGCCCGAGTCAAATAGTTTTGCACCTGCGGCAACTAGCTGCTGTTATTGCACTGTTTGTGAGCCACTTTCCAGGCATTCTGCAGACAAAGCTGTATTTGGCTGCATTAACTGAAAAGCACCAGCATCCGAGCAACACATACAAATCCATCTAATGACACTACACACATCATCAGCGTTGTCATCATCATCCATGTATGCACCCCCCCCCACGCTGGCCTGTTTTGTTTCACATTGGTGTGGACTGAATCTTTCGCCTGCCAAATGATTATTAGTGCTATTATCACAGAAACAGACCAACACCGCCCACAGGAGGGAGAATGCATTGGCTGATATCTGCCTCCACCAAATTCACCATAAGCACCCTTTGGCAAACGTGGTTCTATTATTTGTGCCTTTGTTCCTGATTTTCTTTCTATTTCCTGCGATTTTGTGCTTCAAAACCAAGCATTGGATTCTTCAAAATCCCTTTCCACATCCGAACTAAAAAAAAACTCACCAATTTCTCTTACTTTCGGTCTTTGCTGTTTTTAATTTCACTTTCTCACATCTTCTTTGAAATCCAAACAGGCAGGCGCACACACAACATTTTTGAGCTGTTTTACACTTAATTAGTGTTCTTCAGTTTCTCACAAGTCTCTTTCACTCACTGCCTCTTAACTCTGCTCTCTCAACAGCATGTTTTCATCAACGCCCCCCCCCCCCGCTTCTTTTTTTTTTCCCCTCATCACGCTTCCGCTCCTCTTTTCTGTCATTAAGTTTTTAAGAATAACCCTGGGCTGCACAGCAGATGCTGCCGAGGTAAAAAGGGCTTACGCGCGCAAACATGCGCATCAACAGGACATGCTATTGTGTTAAGAAGGTAGAGCTGTTACCGCTCTCTATTAGTGAGACTGAGAAGTCTTTCTGCTCGAATCAGCCACGTTATGACATCTCACTTTCTTGTGCCTTTCTCTTTCGGCCTTTCACTCTTTATTATTCAAAACTCTGCTCAGGAAAGGTTGTTTTTCTCAAACTAGGCTTGTAGAATCTGTCTGTGGAAAGGGAACTCGCACCCTATTCTTTTCTCCTTTTTTTTTTTTTCTTTTTCCATCTTGGATAAAAACTCAACCACGCAGCAAGATGGTTATCAATGGGAATTCTTGTTTGATCTCACCTCTGTAGGAGAAGTAGTCAGAAAGCTGGCTCTAGGCAAGAATTGTACATCTTAATTTTCACTAAGTATCCAATTAATCACCGCTTATTATTTTAAGATTTTCAGACATTTTCTTTAACAGATTGCAGCCCCCCTTGAATCCCTGCTGAATATCTCCAGCTCTTACAACAGATGTGCTCCATAAAGGCAGACTTTGAGACGCATAGCAGATGATATATCTTTTAGAAAAAAAACAAAAAAACAGGCATCACATAGATGGAACAACTTCATGCTGACTGCTCACCAAAACTCCCACATTAAAAACATGAACATGGGAGAACACACAAGAATCTGGCATATAACCAAAGCCTGCAGCTATTCAGAAAAGGAGATGGTTGCAAGGATGGAGAATCATTAGACTGCAGACAAAATAGAGGCGCGCGCGCACGCACGCACACACACACACACACACACACACACACACACACACACACACACACACACACACACACACACACACACACACACACACGCACACAGATGCTGGGAGGCAGAAGCTGTAACATGTTTAACAAGGAGTGAGAGAAAGTGAGGACCAAAGGGGAGAGCGCTTTTTGAGTGAAAGGCCATCTGCTGAATCAGTGGCAGTGCCAGTCGCTCGCTAACTTCCCATCGCTCGCACCTGCCAGCCTGCCAAAGCACCCTCAGGAGGACAAAAGCACCAACTTCACACACAAACACAACACGCTCGCACACATATATACTCGCGCAGCAATAATGGCACGCACACTGCAATAACTGATGTGATTTGTCAGCGCCGTGCTGTGTCTGAGGAGCTCTCAGCGTTTTTTCATGTTTTTCCCTCCTGCGGTAACAATAGCATAACAGCACTTTATTAAACGAGAACAGGACAGAACAGAATGGCCTGCAAATCAGCCTGTTTATGAGGCATAGCTGTTCAGTAGCCTGCCGGCAAAGGCTGCGGGAGGTGTGCATGCGCCTATGTGAGTATATGAGTGTAAGACAGAGACTGGGAGGGCACACTGTGTATTGTTATTTCATAGTTCAGCAATAAAACCCTTCTATCAGGCTGTTCAAACTATGGTCCGTTGTGTGGATTCAATAGATGAACTATGGGTAAAAACTCCAGCACTTCTATCCAGTCTAGTGATTATTGGGGAAATGGTTTAAACAGCTGGCATTTAGTGGGAAAAGGACCTTACAAATGTCTGGTGGGAAATCATTTCAACCATGGCTGACTCGCGGTGTCTATTTCAATTCCAATTTAATCACTATCCACATTGAACAGGTCTCAGCAAATACATCAGATTCTCAATACATTACAGGGGGTTTTCATCCAAATGTAAATTTCGAGAGCGGAACAGGAAATGAAAGCCGGAGAGCCAGAAGATGGGGAATGTGAAGAGAAAAGCAGAGGCAGAGAGCGAGAGTGCCGAACAGAGTGAAATGAGAGCAGGGTGAGGGAGAGAAATGGACTGATTGACAGATAAGACGAAGTAGATGAAAAGGAGTAGGTATGGACAACATAAGAAGAGACTAACCAATCCTTACTTTCAGACCGGTAACATGGCACTCCTATTGCACCTAACAGTGCAATCACCCGCCCGTCATTGCCCCTGCCCTTCCTCCTCCTCCTCCTCCTCCCTCTCTTTCAAACACACTTGTAATCTACCTTTTCATCTTTCGCTCCTTGCACCTCTCTCTTCTCCTTCCCGCTGGCTCTCCTCCTCCCTCCATCAATCTCCTTTTCTCTCTCAAGCCTCCTCCTCCTCCTCTTTCTCTCTATCTTTCTCACCATCTCAAAATGTAGCTCTCTAGTGGCGCAAACATACTTCAGATGTACCCCCCCCCAGCAGTCTGTCATTCCCACTGCCTTTCTAATATCTTCTCATTTTATCCTTCACTTGTGTCTCTCCTTTACTTCGCTTCTGTCCATCTTTCTCCCCCCCTGAGCTCTCTCTCTCTCTCCCTCCCCCTCCTGCTCTCGTCTCTCCAGTGATGCAGCTTTGATCCTCGCTTCATCCCTCAGTTACAAACACAGTATACACACTCCACCTATTCACACAAACACACACACACACACACACACACACACACACACACAATTTCACAAATGTACAGATGTTGTTTAATAGAAAGCAGTAATCAGCACTACTTCCTCCCCGGTGTCCCCATCCTCTAAATCAGCGGTCCCCAAACGTTTTTCAGTGGGGGCCACATCAACTTTCCTTTCTGAGATGGGGGGCCGAGGTTAGTCTATAACAGGAAATGATATGGGCCAGGGTGACAACCAGTATTATTGTGGAGATTACAATGATAATTTGTTGTAGCTGCCCTTCGTTTGGCTTTGGCACCACCTGTTGATTTGCAAAAAAAAGTAATAAAAAGTCTTCACATGTGTTTATTTGAAGTACCACAGATACTCCATTTATTTTATAGAAAATAACAATGCAATGGCTGTGCCGGGGGGGGGGGGGGCGCCGGCGGCCGCCAATGGGTCATCTCTCATATGCTGAGGTGGCCACCAATTAAGACTGTGGTGAATGTCCAAACGGAAAAGTTTGTCCAAAGTCACAAGTTCGGTTGTCTACGGACTCGGCTCGTACGCTTGAGTACATATGTCAGCCCATTCAGGCTTTAAGTCGCTCCCTTTCCGAGGGGACTGCCATGGGCCGGGCTCTCCCATATGCTGCGCAGGGGGGACACGGTTAAATATCTGTGTGTTTATAATAATGCTTCCAATAAATTTTCGTCGAAAGTCCACACAATTTGGTGTCTACGGACTCGGCTCGTCACGCTGAGTAAACATAATGTCAGCCCCAGGCTTTCTTAAGTCGCTCCTGTCGGATGGGATGCCTCGTTAAACGTCTCGCGAGGCCCGCTTGCTGCGACGAAAGAAATTTTGTCAACAAGTCCACAAATTGGGTGTCCTTACGGACTCGGGCTCGTCATTGCTGAGTAACATATGTCAGTCCCAGCCTTCTGAGTCGCTCCCTTCGAAGGACGGTGGGGGGGGCGGTGGCGCCGGCGGGCCCGGCGGCGGGCTTAGCTCCTTGGCTGGGAATGCCTGTGCCGGCGGGCGGCCAGCTCTGCTTGCTGGGCGCAATGCCTGTGCCAGGGGGGGGGGGGCCCACTGGCGGGCCCGCCATGGGTCATCTCTCATCATGCTTGAGGTGCCACAGCCTTAAGACTAGTGTGATGTCAGCAAGGAAAAGTTTGTCCAAAGTCCACAAGTTTGGTGTCTACGGACTCGGCTCGTCACGCTGAAGTTAACATATGTCAGCCGCCAGCCTTCTGAGGTCGCTCCTTCCGAAGGGTCCGGTGGGCGGGGCGGGGCCGCGGGCCGCGCGGGCGGCTAAGCTTGGCTTGCTGAGGCACATCCTGTGGCCCGGCGGCTGGTGGGCGGCTAGCTCTGCTTGCTGGGCGCAAATGGCCTGTGCGCGGAGGGGGGGGGCACTGGGGCGGGCCCGCCATGGGTCATTCTCTCATATGCTTGAGGTGCCACCACCATTAAGACTAGTGTGAATGGTCACAACGGAAAAGTTTGTCCATAAGTCCCAATAAGTTTGGTGTCTACGGACTCCGGCCTCGTCACGTGAGTAACATATGTCAGCCCAGCCTTCGAGTTACTCCCTTCCAAAAAGGGCCGCGCTAATGGGCGGTCCCTCTCATGATGCTGGCCGGGGACACGGTTAAATCGTGTTTTAAACTAATTTCAAAAAACGTTTTCTCGAAAGTCCACAAATTTTTGGTGTCTACGGACTCGGCTCGTCACGCTGAGTAACATCATGTCAGCCCCAGCTTTCCTGAGTCGCTCCGCTTCGAAGGCCGCATGGTCATCTGTCATATCTAAAGTGCCAACCATTAAGACTAGTGTGAATGTCCACAACTGGAAAGTTTGGTCCAAAAGTCCACAAGTTTGGTGTCTACGGACTCGGCTCGTCACGCTGAGTAACATATGTCTAGCCCAGCCTTCTGAGCTCGCTCCTTCCGAAGGCTGCCATGGGCGGTCTCTCATATTGCTGCCAGGGACACGGTTCAATTCTGTGTTTTAAATAATTTCCAAAAAATTTTCTCGAAAGTCACAAAATTTGGTGTCTACAGATCGCTCATCATAGCTGAGTAACATATGTCAGCCCCAGGCTGTCTAAGTCGCTCCTTCGGAAGGGATGCCTTGTTAAATGTCTGCCGAGGCCCGCCTTGCTGCGACGAAAAAAAGTTTTGGTCAAAAGTCAACAAATTGGGTGTCTACGGAACCGGCTCGTCACGCTGAGTAACATATGGTCAGCCCCAAGCCTTCTGAGTCGCTCCTTCCGAAGGGCGCCATGGATCATCTTCATATGCTAAACGTGCCACACCATTAAGACTAGTGTGAATGTCACAACGGAAAAGTTGTCCAAAGTCACAAGTTTGGTGTCTACGGACTCGCTCGTCTGCTGAGTAACATATGTCAAGCCCAGCCTTCTGATCGCTCCATTCCGAAGGGCCGGTGGGGGTCAGGGGCGCGCGGCGGCCGCCGGGCAGCTAGCTTGCTTGCTGGGCGCAATGGGCCCTGTCCGGGGCCGGCCGGGCGGCTTTAGCTCTGCTGCTAGCGGTGGTGCCGGGGGAGGGGGGGGTACACCAGGCGGGGCTCCAATGGCGGTCATCTCTTTCATATGCTTGAGGTGCCACACCATTAAGACTAGTGTGATATGTCATCAACCGGAATAAGTCTTGTCCAAAGTCCGCAAGTTTGGTGTCTACGGATCGGCTCGTCACGCTGAGTAACATATGTCAGCCCCAGCTTCTGATTGCTCCTTCCGAAGGGCCGCCGTGGGAGTCTCTTCATATGCTGCCGGGGACACGGTTAAATTCTGTGTTTTTAATAATTTTCCAAACAAAGTTTCTCTGAAAGTCCACAAATTTGGTGCTACGGACCTCGGCTCGTCACGCTGCGTAAACATATGTCAGCCGCCAGCCTTCTGAGTCGCTCACTTCTGAAGGGGCCGCCATGGGTCATCTGTCAATATGCTGAGTGCCACACCATTAAGCATAGTTGTGAATGTCCACAACGGAAAAGTTTGTCCAAAGTCCACAAGTTGGTGTCTACGGACTCGGGCTCTGTCACGCTGAGTAACATATGTCAAGCCCCAGCCTTCTAAGTCGCCTCCCTTCGAAGCGGCGCCATGGCGGTCTCTCATATTGCTGCGGGACACGGTTAAAATTCTGTGTTTAAGTATTTCCAATAAATTTTTCTCGAAAGTCCACAAATTTGGTGTCTACAGACTCCGGCTCGATCACGCTTAGTAACAATATGTCAGCCCAGGCTTTCTAAAGTCGCTCCCTTCGGAAGGGATGCCTCGTTAAACGTCCCTCCGAGGCCCGCTTGCTGCGACGAAAAATGTCAATTCAAATTGGGTTGTCTACGACCGCATGCAGTACATCACCAGCCCTAGTCGTCCCGAGGCGGTGGAGGGGCGGGCCGCGATCTTCTGGCCAGCTGTGCGGCGCGCATGCGTAGCTCTGCTGGCGCATGCCGTGCCCGGGGACGGCGGCGCCCTGGCACTCTCAGTGCTTAGGCCACACATTAAGACTAGTGTTCACAAACGAAGTCCAGTCCAAAGTTTGTTCACGTCGGCTGCACGCTGGAGTAACATGTCCCAGCTTCTAGCTTCCGAAGGCCGCCTGGATATCTATTCAGTATGCAAGTGCCACGCCATTAAGACTGAGTTGAATGTCAACACGGAAAAAGTTTGTCAAAGTCCACAAGTTTTGGTGTCTACGGACTCGGCTCGTCACGCCTGAGTAACATATGTCAGCCCAGCCTTCTAGTCGCTCCCTTTCCGAAGCGGCCGGTGGGGGGTGGCCGGGGGCCGCGGGCACTGCTTCTGCTGGAGCGAATGCCTTGCCGGCTGTGGAGCTCTGCTTGCTGGGCGCAATGCTGTGCCGGGGGGGGCCGGCGGCGCCATGGCATCTCGTTTATGCTGTCCATTAGGACTGGGTCCACAAATTTGTCAAATCCACAGTTGTGCTACAGACGCAATGCCTGTTGCCGGGGGGGGGGGGGGGGTCACCGCGACGGGCCGCCGTCGGGCGGTCATCTCTCATATGCTTGAGTGCCACACCATTAAGACTAGTGTGAATGTCACAACGGAAAGTTTTGTCCAAAGTCCACAAGTTTGTGCTAGGACTCGGCTCGTCACGCTGAGTAACATTGTCAGCCCAGCCTTCTGGTTGTCCTTCGAAGCGGGCCGCCGTGGGCCGTCTCTTCATATGCTGCCATGGGGGACAACGGTTAAAATTCTTGTTTTAATAATTTCCAAAAAAATTCTCGATCAACTTTGCTACAGACTTAGTGAGTACATTGCAGCAGGTTTAATCTCCTCGGAGGGTGCCTAAATCTCAGCCGTGCTGGACAATTCAAGACCAAAGGGTCGGTCGCTCGCACGTGAGTAACATATGTCAGCCCCAGCTTCTGAGTATCCGCTCCCTTCTGAAGGGCCGCCATGGAGTCATCTTCATATGCTAATAGGTGCACACCAATAGACTAGTGTGAATGTCACAACGGAAAAAGTTTGTTCCAAAGTCCACAAGTTGGTGGTCTACGGACTTCGGCTCGTCAGACTGAGTAACATAATGTCAGCCCGAGCCTTTGAGTTGCTCCCTTCCAAGGGCCGCGTGGGGTCTTCATGGGCGCCGGGGGGCACGGTTCTGTGCAGTTTTAAAGTTCCAAAAGAGTTTGCTGAGTGCACAAATCTTGTGTCCGGGGGACTCGGCGCTGCGCGGTCTAGCTGTCTGACCTTCACGCCCTTGCGGGGGGGGACCCAGGCCGCAGGGCGATGCTTCATATGCTAGGTGCACACCATTAAGACTAGTGTGAATGTCACAACGGAAAACGTTTGGTCCAAAGTTCCCAAGTTTGGTCCTACGGACTCGGCCGTCACGCTGAGTAACATATGTCAGCCCCAGCCTTCTGAGTCCGCTCCACTCTCGAAGGGCCGCCATGGGTCATGCGCTGCTCATATGTAGTCTGCCAGGGACGCACGTTAAATTTCTGTGTTAATAATCAAAGAAAAGTTTTTCTCGAAAGTCCACAATTTGGGTTACAGGAACTGCGGCTCATCAACCGCTTGAGGTAACCATTATGTCAGCCCCAGCCTTCTGAGTGCTCTCCCTTCCGAAGGGCGCGATGGGCGGTCTCTCATATGCTGCCAGGGGACACGGTTAAATTCCTGTGTTTTAATAATTTCCCAAAAAAATTTTCTCGAAAGTCCATCAAAATTTGGTGTCTACAGACTCTCGGCTATCACGCTGAGTAACATATGTCAGCCGCCAGCTTCTAAGTCGCTTTTTTCCCTTTTCGGAAAGGGATGCCTTGTTAAATGTCTCCGAGGCCCGCTTGCTGCGACAGAAAAAAATTTTGCGTCAAAAGTCCACAAATTGAGGGTCTACGGACTCGGCTCGTCACGCTAGTACAATAGCCGCGCTAGTGTCTGAAGGCGGGCGGAGGCGGCGCCGGGCGGTATCTGTTTTCTGGCGCATGTCCGGCTAGCCGCTTCTAGCGAATGCTTTCGGGGGGGGCCATGGGGCCCTTATATGCTAGGCACCTGCTACCACGATTGTCCACAGACAGTGTATAGGCGGCCGTCCCAGTACGTGATCAGCTCTATCTCCGAGACCGCCTGGGCGTTCATTGCTGGGGGACGTAAATCGTGTATAAGTCACACATTAGTAGGGATGTCCAACGGAAAAGTTTGGTCTCGAAAGTCCACAATTTGGTGTCTACGGACTCTGCTCCGTCAGCTGAGTAACATATGTCGCCCAGCCTCGGTCAGCCCTTCCGAAGCGTGGAGTCGGCGCGGTGCCGCCGGATAGGCTCTGGTTGTGCGAATGGGCTGCGCGGGCGGGAGTGTTGCTGGGGATCCTGCGGGGACCGCGCCATGGCGTGTCATCTCCATAGTCTTGAGAGTTCACACCATTAGTATGTGTGAATGTCACAACGGAAAAGTTGTCCAAAAGTCCACAAGTTTTGGTGTCCTACGGTACTCGGCTCGTCACGCTGAGCTAACAATGTCAGCCCAGCTTCTGAGTGCTCCTTCCGAATGGGCCGCCGAGGGCGGTCTCTCATTATGCTGCCAGGGACACGGTTAAATTCTGTGTTTTTAATAAATTTCCAAAAATTTTTTCGAAAGTTCCAAAAAATTTGGTGTCTACAGACTCGGCCTCATCAACCGCTGAGTAACATATGTCAGCCCCAGGCTTCTAAGTCCGCTCCTTCGGAAGGGATGCCTTGTAAATGTCTTCCGAGGCCCGCTTTGCTGGCGACGAAAAAAATTGGTCAAAAGTCCACACAAATTGGGTTGTCTACGGACTCGGCTCGTCACGCTGAGTAAAGTAACTAGTCACCCAGGCCTTCTGAGTCGCTCCTTCCGAAGGGACGCATCGGATCATCTATCATATTCTAAAGTGCACACCCAGTTAAGACTAGTGTGAATGTCAACAACGGAAAAAGTTGTCCAAAAAGTCCACAAGTTTGGTGTCCTAGGACTCGGCTCGTCATGCTGAAGTAACATTATGGTTCAGCCCCAAGCCTTCTGAGTCGCTCCTTCCGAAGCCAGGTGGGGGTCAGGGCGCCGCGGGGCCGTCCGGGCAGCTAGCTCTGCTTGTTGGGCGCAATGCCTGTGGCCGGGGGGGCCGGCGGGCGGCTTAGCTCTGCTTGCTACGCAATGCCTGTGCCTGGGGGGGGGGGGGGGCCACCGGCGGGTCCCGCCATGGGCGGTCATCCTCATAATGCTTGAGGTGCCAAACCATTAAGACTAGTGTGAATTCACAAACGGAAAAGTTTGTCCCAAAGTCCACAAGTTTGGTGTCTCGGACTGGCTTCGTCACGCTGAGTAACATATTGTCAGCCCCAGCCTCTGAGTGCTCCTTCCGAAGGGCCGCCGTGGGCAGTCTTCATAATGCTGCGGGGGACACGGTTGTAAAATTCTTGTGTTTTAATAATTTCCAAAAAAGTTTCCTCCGAAAGTCCAACAAATTTGGTGTCTTACGGACTCGGCTCGTGCACGCTGTAGTAACATTGTCAGGCCCCAGCCTTCTGAGTCGCTCCCATTCTGAAAGGGCCGCCATGGTCATCTGTCATATGCTAAAGTGCCCACCAATTAAAGACTAGTGTGAATGTCCACAAACGGAAATAGTTTGTCCAAAGTCCACAAGTTTTGGTGTCTACGGACTCGGCTCGTCACGTGAGTAAACATATGGTCAGCCCAGCCTTCTGAGTTGCTCCCTTCACGAAGGGCGCGTGATGGCGGTTCCCTCTCATATGCTGCAGGGGACACGTTAAATTCTGTGCTTTTAATAATTTCCAAAAAATTTTCTCGAAAGTCACAAATTTTGGTGTGTCCTACAGACTCGGCTCATCACGCTGAGTAAACATATGTCAAGCCCCAGGCTTCCTAAGCTCGCTCCTTCGGAAGGGATGCTTGTTAAATGAGTCTCTCGAGGCCCGCTGCTGCGACGAAAAAAATTTGGTCAAAAGTCCACAAATTGAGTGTCTACGGACTCGGCTCGTCACGCTGAGTAACATATGTCAGCCCCAGCCTTTCTGAATCGCTCCCTTCCGAAGGGCGCGCCATGGATCATCTATCATATCCTAAAGTGCCACACCATTAAGACTAGTGTGAATGTCACAACGGAAAAGTTTGTCAAAGTCCACAAGTTTTGGTGTCTACGGACTCGCTCGTCATGCTGAGTAACATATGTCAGCCCCAGCCTTCTGAGTCGCTCCCCTTCCGAAGGGCCGGTGGGCGGTGAGGGCGCCGGCGGCCGCCGGGCATGCTAGCTCTGCTTGCTGGGCGCAATGCCTGTGCGGGGGTGCCGGCGGGCGCTAGCTCTGCTTGCTAGGCGCAATGCCTGTGCCGGGGGGGGGGGGGCACCGCCGGGCCCCATCGGTGGCAGTCATCTCTATATGCTGAGGTGCAACCATTAAGACTAGTGTAGAATGTCACACACGGAAAAAAGTTTGTGCCAAATCCACAATTCTGATGTCTACGACTGGCCTCGTCTACGACTGGGCAGAGTAACATAGTCCTCCCCCGCGCTTCTGCAGTTCTTCCCTCCGAAGGGCCGCCATGTGTGCAGTCACTCATATGCTAGGCCGGACACCATTAACATCTAGTGTAATAACTGTCCAACGAAACAAGTATTCCAAAGTCCAAATTTTTGCGGTCGACGGACCCGGCCTCGTTCACGTGAGTAACATATGTCAGCCCAGCCTTCTGATCCTCCTTCCGAAGGGAGCCGCCATGGGTCATCTATCATCATCTAAAGTGCACAAAAAAAAACGCCCCCAAAAAGTTATCTGGGGAGGGGTTTGGGAGGGAGGGGGGTAGCTAGGGTTTTTTTTTTTGGGGGGGGGTGGGGGGGGTGGGTGGGGAGGGGGGATTTTTTTTGGGGGGGGGGAACAAAAAAACAAAAAAAAAAGTGTGTGGGGGGGGGGTTTTGCCCACCGGCCGCCCGCAAAAAAAAAATCTACCGGGGGGCGGGGGGGACAAAAAAAAAAAAAAAAAAAAAACAATGTTAACAAAACAAAAAACAAAATGGGGGTTTTTGATTTTTGGGGTTTTTTTTCCCCCCTGCCCCCGCCCAGAAGAAGGGGTCCCCCCTCCCCCCCCGCGCCCGCCCGGCCACTAAGTTTGGTGTCTACGGACTCGGACTGCGTCACGCTGAGTAACTTATGTCAAGCCCCAGCCTTTCTGAGTTTTCCCTTCCGAAGGGCCGCCAATGGCGGTCTCTCTATGCTGCCGGGGACACGGTTTAAATTCTGTATTTTAATAATTTCCAAAAAATTTTCTCCGAAAGTCCACAAATTTGGTGTCTAACGGACTCGGCTCGTCAACGCTGAGTAACATAATGTAACCTGTTGATTTGCAAAAAAAAGTAATAAAAAGTCTTCACATGTGTTTATTTGAAGTACCACAGATACTCCATTTATTTTATAGAAAATAACAATGCAATGCA
>NW_019174481.1:4386388-4527948 GCF_002260705.1 Seriola dumerili
TGAAGTCTTGTTTTTGCACCTGTCCAATAAGCAGCGCTAGTTTAAGCTCAAATACTTTGATGTGGGAATACATGTCAGATTAGTTTTCACTTGCCTTGGAGCTGCAACCGGTTTCTCAGCTGAGAGGCTTCGAGTAGCAGGGAGATGGGTGAAGTCTTGTTTTTGCACCTGTCCAATAAGCAGCGCTAGTTTAAGCTCAAATACTTTGATGTGGGAATACATGTCAGATTAGTTTTCCCTTGCCTTGGAGCTGCAAGTTGAGGCCGTTTAAAATATCTGACACATCTGTTAATAAAGGCGAGGTCCCATTTCCATTCTGTGTCGATCAGCTCTGGGACAGTTTTTCCCTTTGTCAGGAGAAAGGCATTGATTTCGGGTAGCAGGTCGTAAAAACGCTTCAAAACTCTGCCCCGGCTTAACCAGCGGACTTCAGTGTGGTAAAGCACGTCTCCGTGGGCTGATTCTAGCTCGGAGAGAAAGGCTTGGAACTGCCTGTGTTTAAGTCCGTTTGCTCTGATGAAGTTTATGCAGGACACAACCACCTTCATGACAGATTCCCACCTCAGAACTTTGCAGCTTGACGCTGGCTCGGTCTCGATCAAAGTCACGTCAGAATATACCATTGTGTGAGGAGGTGAAGATGAGCCACTATTAACTATAAATAGCTCATAACTATGGTCAATTTTAATTAGAATGCCAACCTTTAAGTACGGATATGTTATGATGTTATGATAGGAAAATGCAATTTAATAAAAATTGGTTGATGTTTAGAGGGATTGTCTGGGATCGTTAAGTGGGCCACTCCAATTGCTTTGGCGGGCCGGATGTGGCCCGCGGGCCGTAGTTTGGGGACCCCTGCTCTAAATGGAAGAAAGACAGATAGAAACAGAGGGAGGGAAAGAGGAAAGAGAAAGACCTGAAATTGATGGCAGTGCATCGACCCCTCACCTAGTTAACACCTCCTCCGCCTGTGAAAGCTGATAAGTTGAGTGTGAGTGTGTTTGTGTCATCATGTGAGTTCATAACACACTATGTTTAACAGGTTGTTTAGCCTCTTACACGTACCTCACAATTCCCCTCTGATTAAAAAAAAACAAAAACGTTGATGTGTTTCTGTTCATGAGCCGTGCATGCGTGTGCGTGCGTGCGTGCGTGTGCGCGCGTGCGTGTGTGTGTGTGTGTGTGTGAGCGCGCACCACACAGGACAGTCACCACTGATTACATCCCTCTTAGTCAATAGTGAATAGAGCACTCAGCCTGATCAGCAATCACCTCAATCAATACTAATGTTTTTAGTGTGTGTGCATTAGTGTGTGCTTGTGGATGTGTGTGTGTAGCTCCTAACATGTTGCTAATCTAGTCGGAGCTCATAGAGGATAAACATTTATTTACAGGCACAGTAAATCACAGATGCCTGTCGTCCCCTTTTTCTCCTCTCCTCTCTCTCTCTCGCCGTCATCCCTTTCTTCTCCTTCTGAAGAGCTCCCTCCTCACTCCAATCCTTTCATCTTCTCACCTCTTACCAATCAGCGTTCTTTTATTTTCCTTTCTCCCTCTCATCTCCCTTCGCCTCTTTGGCCTTCTTCGAGACAGTGCTCGAACGGCAGCCTAACCTTCAAAGAGCGTGATCATAGAGAGTCCATGCTCTTCCCATATAGGATAACACGCCCTTTAGTTGGGCTCTGGCAGCAGTATACAGTAAATGTCAAAGTTGGAGGCCCTGCTTTGGCACGCCCACATGTAATCCCCCAGAGAGAGGCAGAGAGCTATGAAGAGAGGCCGAGTGGGAGATCTCCAGCTCATGTATGAATGTGTGTGTTAACCATTGTGTGTAAGTGAATACACTTCTGCTTCACCTGTCAGGCCATGTACATGTGATTATCGGCAGATTCACATATGTGAGCTATTGTTTTGAGTGAAGACCTTGAGGCAATGCTACCTCAGACTTTGCTTGGTGCGCTCGTAGGTCAGTCTGTTTCAACTTGAATCTTTGTTGTCGGTGACCTTATAATGATTACATTATAATGATTGTATATAAAATGTACCACCTGATCGTGTGTTGGTGAGTCTTCAATACTTTCCACTTCCCCAGCCTGTCTGTATAACTCTCAGCTCCAAGCCCATTCCCTCCTACTGTAGACCTAAACCTGTACAAACAGACTGTAGATATGGATTTTGTTTTTTAAAGAATGCTAAGCAAATTCCTAAAACAGGTGGGCACTGTAGTTTTGAACAAACACTACTCAAACAGGTGTAGTAGTGAATTTGTCTGGGACTGTTTTCATCCGTGGATCTGGTGTGTGAGGGAGCATTTTTTGGTATGGGCATGGGTAGGA
This sequence comes from Seriola dumerili, assembly GCF_002260705.1. Classification (NCBI taxonomy): domain Eukaryota; kingdom Metazoa; phylum Chordata; class Actinopteri; order Carangiformes; family Carangidae; genus Seriola; species Seriola dumerili. Next base: position 4,388,725 of record NW_019174481.1, read on the forward strand.
CTGACTCATACTCATATTGCGATCATGTGAAGGTTGGCAGGATAACTGCTAATACCTTCTTCTGTGTTTCATGCGTCACATACATAGTTCAAAAACACTTTGTTAGAGTTGGTTCTTTCAGATTTCCCCGGCACTTTCCGGCTGCCTGCCACTAAGTGACATAAACCTCCGCTGCACTTTACTCCTGCCCTGCGCTCTCTGCCTGATCTCATGGTGCAGCTCAGTCGTGTACAGAGGACCTCAGAGTCTCTTGACTTTTGCCCCTACCTGCCGCTGACAATGAAGCAAGTCACCAGGAAGATTAGGAGAACGATTCCCCCAGCGATAGACACAGCCAGGATGGTGGACTGGTTAGGGTCCCCGATCGCCAAAACATCTATACAGGAGACGGAGAGAACACAGTGGATTAGTAAAACAAGCGTAAACGAGGATGAAATGAAGCTGAGGATGTTTTCCGCCGGAGTAAAGTTAGGGATGAAAAGACTTAGGGAGGCTGGGAGTTCAAAAAAAAAGAAAAAAAAAAGACAGCAAGAGAGATGGTGAATGCGGCGGGGGAAAGAGGGAGAGAGAATGAAATATGATAGCAATAGAAAAGGAGATAAAAGACAGAGGTTGAAGGAGAGGGAAAAAGAGAGAGCGGCAAACGGGTAAAAGAGAGAGAGGGAGGTGGGTGGAATAGTAAGTAAGGTCCTTGATGAAAAGCGCTCTCCCTCTCTGCATTGCCTATGAGGGTATGAGAGTGGACGTGAAAACCATTCCCATTCGGCCGCGCTGTCCAAATGGATATGTTAACATTGCACATAACAAGGCTACCGCCGAGAACTTTCTGCAAAGAGGCATCGATTTTTACGCCACACCTATCGAGCCATTACTCAAAACAAATACCCCATTTATCTGGCTTAGCTAAGCATGAGCGGATACGCGTGTCTGTGTGTGTATGTATACATGAATGCCCGTGTGTGTGTGTGTGTGTGTTGGAGGCAAATTAATGCCTCTAGGCAGGCACAGATAAGCATTGATCGCCTATTACATTTACTGGCACACACATACACAGCCTTCTTTAACAATCAATAGAATTGATCTGATTAGATAACCTTGATATGATTGCTATGGGGTCAGCTGAGTCTGGCAGATTTTACAGGACTGAACTTGACCGTGAACCTCCCGTGTGACCAAGCTCTACATATATCAGTGATACCCAACCTGAGTTCCACACAGTAAGTTGCAGGTCACAGTCACATGCCAGATATTTGCTGCAGGACAGGAATAGAAACCCAGCTTTGAATTCCTTTTATTGATTATTAAAGGATTAGTAGGCTAATGTGTGCCTGTTGAACGCCACATATACAATCTTTAGTGCAGAGCTATACATTAACTGATTTATCCCCCTCTGCTTTGCCCGTCTGGGGATCAATGCTCACTTTGAGGAGCACATTACGAGGCCTCTAAAGCAGAAAATCCCAGAGCACATAATGAAGAGATAATGAAAGTGGATGACAGCAAACAAAGGAGAAAAGGACGAGTGACAGAGAACTTGAAAACATCATAGCACAGACACAACACGGTTTGCCCAGAGCTGTGTATCCCCACTGGCCTGGATCAAACCCCAGCATAGATTTCTCTTTGGTGTCTCCTTTTCCTCTTTCATTTCTACATTTAAGTGGCCAGTCTCCTTTCAGCTAGAAAAAAAAAAAAAAAAAAAAAAAAAAAAAAGAAGACAAATGCTGCTCTGCACAGATCACTGCTGTTACAGTATAGTTTCAGGAGGGCAGAATAAAACCTGTCTTCAAATATGAGTCATCCAGGTAGTAAGCTGTCCAGGCAAATTAATTCACCAAATGCCAACAAAATAGCAGAGGATGCCAGGTGTTTTGTATTCATCGCTGTTATCATGATTTATGACTGCTGTAAACTTCTCCTGCCCTTTAGATTTTGCTCCTGTGGTCGGAGCTCACAATCCGGCAAACCAAGTTTTTCCTTTGTTGCGAAATTGGGTTGTCTCCTTTCACCTGATATGTATTCTAGGATGCTTTTCAGCGTTCAGATGCATAGACAGCCTGTGAGGCTGCCAAGGTTTCTTTGTCTGACAACGGAATTGAAAAAGCCGTTTGAATGAAAAGTGAGCTATTTTTTAACCATCCAGTGGATTGATCTAAACTGCAGGAGAGCAAATCAGGCTCTTACTGCGCTTGATATAGAATTGTGGTACTCTTTGCTCTGCTGTTAATCTTTGTGTTTCTTGTTCACCTGCACCATTTGCCACGGATATGGATTTCTTGTGTTAACACTATAGACTGGTTTGTAACTCTTTTCAGTGCAGCCACTGCCTGCTATTCCAGTCTTCAGCTGACAACCACAGGGAAAAACAGATGTAAACTAGAAAAAAGGAAACTGGAATTATTTACAAAAACAAACATTTATTAATAATCTCTTTACCTTCATGGCTGGTTTCCAGTTCGATCTCTCCACCATAGCTCCCATAGCCGCCGTCGGTTCGAGCCCTGACCCTGAACACGTAGGTGGTCCCTGGTTTCAGCCCATCCACGGTCATCATGTTGGAGCGAGTCTTCAAAACTGTGTAGTTCTGCTCCCGCTGGTTCTGAAGTGGAGGGAGGGGTGAGAGGAGGCGAGTATTAAATACTAAGCTCAGTCGATAATATTAAATGTCAGAGAAGTAAAACGATTGTGGATAAGAAAAGGGCCGAGAATATAGATACACTCTGAAGGGTTATATAAAGAGGAATTGACTGTGATATCGAGAGAGACGGGGAAAAAAAAAAGTCTGAAAATAATAGAAACCTCAAATTGTTGAATTTAAATGTCTCCTCCAGGGGCCAAATACACCTCGCTAAGTTTTCATTTGTTCATCACTGGACCATTTGGTCGCATTTATACATGAGCATCTGTCAAGTCCCAAATCTTATCCTCTCTACACTTGGGGGCAATATGCAGTTACTCAAGTCCTGCTACGCTTCGCTCCTTGACTACCTTGTAGATGTGTGTGTGTGTGTGTGTGTGTGTGTGTGTGTGTGTGTGTGTGTGTGTGCGCGCACTTACAAATGTGTGTGTAGAAGGATGAATAAAGAATAAGTGTGTCTGTCAGTAAACTGATTCCCTGCAGAGAGGCTGATACTCTACCTAATGGAAGACACTCTACAACATGGAATAACACTATTTTACTGCTAATGCCTGCTAACACACACACACACTCACACACACACACACACACACACACACACTCAGGCTTAATTTCATCACCTTGGCCGTGTTTTACGAGGTTTGTTCGACAGATGTGTGGTTAATTGGCTTGGTGTGAGCAGTAGGGGAGACATGAGGGAGAAGGCAATGGAGACGGGGAGAGACAGAGAGGTTGAAGGAAGGAGAGAGTGATGTTTGTGATGAACGAGTCATTAAAGACACGCCCTGAGGCTAAACCCTTAATCCTACGAGCCTCTATGACATGTAGATGAAGAGAACAAGAGGAGCAAAGCACATTAAACACATTGCGCTAAAATGTTTGGAAGGGCTAGCCTGGCTCTGTCCAAGAGAAACAAAATGTATCTGCACCACCTCTAAAGCTGACTGATTAACACGTAATTGCAGTTTGTTGATCCAGGCAAAAACCAAATTGTAAGAATGACAAATTGCCATGGAAGTTGTCCACCGAGATTGATGTAGAGACTGTGCGATGATTAACCTGAACTGTAGGCTACAGCACAAGTTAATATAAAAGTTAATATGCAAGAATCCAGCGTGGGATGCCAGTTTTGCAAAGAGAGCTTGAGATGAGTATTTTTTAAAACACATAAACCTAAATAGCCGTCATTTCATGCAGCCTTCCTATTGGTTGGTTGGTTGCTAAATGTAGGTCATAGCGGTAGTCACATTGTGAGATAGGTCACTCTTAATTTCTCACCCTCAGAATTTTGTCGAGACTGTGACAACGGCCATCTTTGAACCTTTCTCACAGTGTGATTTAGGACCACTGTTTTACCCAAAGATCGCCCTATCTGTTGTTTGGGACAGCCTAAAGTCACACAGTGTATACCCACCTTAAAATCATAACATTTCGTTTGTACACCCGAGTTTTGGTATGGAATTATTGAGCTTAAGAGGTGCTTATTTTGCCTTTGAATGCAGCCATGCAAGCAGCTGAGCGAACCGTTTTCTGGCCTCCGCTTCATATCCACCGCACAGAAGCGACAGTGATGTCAATCTTCTCATCTAAATCTTGATGAAGAGCAAATAAGTTTATTTCTCAAAATGTCAAACTATTCCTTTAAAACTGTGGGACTCGCAAAAGACACACTGTAAAAAATCTAAGCAGCAGGTATCCTGATTTTTTTGCTCCTGGTTTACACTTAACATAATCCAAACTGATGGCATCTTTTCCCGTTTCCTGTCTGGTAATCACCCACGTCCTAGTGGAGTGCCTCTTTGAATATGTGTGTGTGTGTGTGTGTGTGTGTGTGTGTGTGTGTGTGTGTATGTGTATCTCTCTCACCTTCTCATAGTAGATGACCTCATACTCCACTATCGCCCCGTTGGGTCTCTCCGGACCCTGCCAGGCCAAAGTCACGCTGTCCTTGCTCCGCCTCTCCTTCAACACTACGCTCACTGTAGGAAAACAAAGAACGAGAGGTGAAAGTGTGAGGAACAAAGAGAGAGTCCAACGAGATGTCGAATAAGAGCATGAAAAGAATCAGTGAGAGAGAGAGAGAGAGAGAGAGAGAGAGAGCGAGAGAGAGAGAGAGAGAGAGAGAGAGCGAGAGAGAGAGAGAGAGAGAGAGAGAGAGAGAGAGGGGGCGGCAGGAAGAGAGAGAGTTCAGATTGATACCTTCTGTGTTATAATGAGACGACCCATATTTAAAATGCGTGTCATGTAATTTCGCTAATGAGCGCGTTTACAAGGTGTTTTATAACGTGTGATTACATTGGTCTACGATGTGCGTATGTGTGACATGTGTGACGTGTGTGTGTATGGTGTGTGTGATCCGCTCGTGTTATTTACGTGCAAACCCAAAATCCTGCGACTTCCATCCTTCCTCCCCACATTGGGGCACGTGCTTGTGTGGGTTGAAAGTGTGTATTTGTATGTGCTTGTATATGTACAAATATGTGTGTGTGTCTGACACGCCGTAGTGGAGAGTAGCACGTGTGACATGTGCGGATCTTAATGAGGTTAACAACCTCCTACATCCCTTTCACCTATTCCCCCCCTCTTGTTATTACATACACACACACACACATCCGTAGCGCAAGGCCTATTAGTCATCACCACCCTGTCATATGCGCTTCCCTTGCATGCAATTTCCCACAGTCCCACACTGTGAAAGATGCACATATGATTATATATGCGCAGGGAGAGGTGCAGAGGTGTCATTTTGTGGCATCAGAGTGATGGAGCACAGCAGTGATTTTACAGTTGTCATGTAAAAGCCTGATACTATCAGTGAGGACACTGCAATCAGGAGACAATTTTGAAAAATACACGCTTTGCTTTTCTGCAAATTCCTAGTTCAGGCTGACAAGTATGTTCTTCCCCAGAGGATTTTTTTCTTTCTTATCAGCCTTTAAAGGCGGATATCACTGAAATCCTGCAGAATCCTATCCTCTCAAGTTTTTCCTGCAATCTAAATCTGAAAATACCCCGCCACACATAGAGATTATACCATGAAAGAACCATCTGTGTCAACAAATTCAGTTTTTTCCACATTATGACTTAATACTTAAATTCATAGATTTTGGTGCTTTTTTTTTTTTTTTTTTAAAGAAGTGACATTACCCGCGGTATGTGAGTATGTTCTCACCTGTCTGTGACGTGGTGACATTGATGACCACCGTTCCTCTAGGTGTTGGGCTTAAGTCTGACACTCCATTCTGGCTCTCAATAGTGAAGCTGTAGTTGGAGTCTGGCTGCAGGTCAGTGACCAACACGGTAGCTGAGGACAGACCAAACTGCCGGGGGACAAAATGGACGCTGCTACCACATGGTGTGCACTTCCTGCCATCGCCGGAGCACTTCCTGCAGTGGAGGCTGTAGGTGATGTCTCCTCGGCCTCCCGTTTCTCTGGGTGGCGACCACTCCAAGGTCACGCAGGTCTCATTCACTGTGGAGATGGGGTTCTCTGGGGCAGATGGAGGACCTGAGGTGAGAAACAGGAATAGATTTATAGATTTATTTCTCTCCACTTGAAAAAAGTATTTTTTTCTCACTTGAAATAGAAAAAAAGGCATTGTGTGTATTCTTGAGGCCTAATAAACATATTTAAAAGAATACGCCACCTATTTAATTCACTGTTATAACATTGTCAGACTCACAATAGACAGAAAGATGAAAAAAAAAATATCAAAATTGATGCAACAGAACCAGAGATGTGTTCTTTTTTATTGGACACAGTGCCATTCGACCACTGACAGTTTGGTCAGAGATTCAGGTGTGTTTTGCTCGTAGCAGCTAATGTAGCCTTGAGCTGGTAACCTCAAACAGAGATGAGGAGCGGGCTACAGAGGTCTGCTTATTTCTTTTTAACTCCACAGCACCAGATATTTTTCAGTTTCAGACCCAACCAACGCCCTCTCAAGTGATTACTGCAGGCAATTTTTCAGATTTTGTGCAGCTCCCTACGGAGCCAGAAAAGGCTCTTTTTCACTCTTAAAAGCGCGACTCCACAGCGCTACTAGTGGTCAAAACTACACATAGTACCTTTAATGTCGTAAAACGAGACAGACACTCATTTGAAGAGTGATTTTACTATATATGGCTCACTGTACCAACTAAAACCATGCTATCCCAGCATGCATCTGGTGAGAAGTATGATACGGCCCAAACAAGTCAGTGTGTCTATTGCACCACTTCTTATTCCATTACTCTCGACTGATGGAGGTTTTTTTTTGTTTTTTTTTCCCCAAATGCACATTCTCTAAACGTGCATTGTCTTCATGTTCATCACCAAATTGATAGAAGCTTCTATTGAGAACAGAATTCACATTGATTAAATTAAAAATGAATTAAACTGACTCCAGCCAGAGGGCGGACACTTCGTGCTCAATTAATGATTGGTTTTGGAAAGGACAGTGATTAAAAGAGCTCGACTGATTGTAAATGTGACGGTATGACAATATATTACACTTCTGAGGTTTGAATCCATCTTTAAAAAGATTTCACATGATGTTAAATAGTAGACTGCTGGCTGCAGGGAGGTTTTTTCTTTTACCATGTGAAGTTAACTGATACTCTTTGGGGCTGCACTGCAGACAATAAATAGTAACTGGACAATGATCTATAGAAAGTGCCTGAAGTCATTTTCTCATGAGTCAGGTACATTTTATGATTTAGAGCGGTTAATAATGCTCTGAACTTCAGCTGGAATGATTAGTGTGTCACAGAGGCAGAGTCCAAAAAGTGTCAGTAATCATCTTCCAGGAAGCCGAGACGGAGCGACACTCAAATGCTCTTTATTATACATTTAGATGAGGCGTGTTAATTTTACATATATTCATAAAAATGTATAGAATTTTTAACTTCGGACTGAAGAAGCATTTTGTCTCTAAATAAACCCGAGAGGTTCAACTCTACTTTGTTTCTTTTATACGGAAACTCGATCATCAGCCCTCGCCCTCGTCGATGTGAATGCCTGTATGTGATATTTTTATTGTGCATACTCACAATGAAAGATGCCAGACAAAAGGCAATATGACACATCATATTCAGTAGCGTGTGTGTGTGTGTGTGTGTGTGTGTGTGTGTGTGTGTGTGTGTGTGTGTACATAATTCAAAGAGGTATCAACCCTCCCAGCCCTCTGCGTTGGCAACCGTGCTGTGTCACCACAGAGCTCCCGTTCAAATGTACGAGCCGGATGTGTTTCATTTTCCACACAGTGCTGTAGTTTTTCTAAACAGCTTGTTCAACTACTTGTATAATAATCAAGTACTAATTAATTATGTCTACATCTGGGCCTTTTCTGTGCTTTTTCATCGGCTGCTCAGTAAATATTGCCAGAATGGACACTTTGAGCAAACCACAAACATTCATTTGCCATGTCATTATTCGCTGATTATGGTTGCTCACAGCATGGTATGACACAGGTATCTCAACCATATGGAAATTTGGCAGTAGATGGCCATTCAGCCTGACATCTCATCAGGCCCTGGCTGAGCAGTGAGCCCCAAGGGTCCCGCCGGCAGAGCCTGGGACTTTTCTGATTAGCCCTCCCAGTGGCGAGCCTCTCTGAAGTGCGGGAGTGATGGGGGATAGCTGGGCGTGGGCATCAGGGGATGGAGGCCATGCTGGGGATAATTGAGGCTGTCCGTCATAAATCTGCTGAAAGGGTGTGCTGACTTATCCCGGTAATTCTGCCTTTTTCTCTTCTCCATCCCCCCACTTCCCTAGGCCACATTTAACTGTCCGTCATCATCGTTTCTACTGATCGGCCTTTTATGACAGTTAGATTATATGCCTCTGATAGTCCACTAATTCCCCTGCTGTTCTATTCTTTGCCTTGTGTCTTAAGTGTCATTCTCCATATCTCTCCATGACTAATTCTTTCACCTTTTCTCCTTATTTTCTCATTTTCTCCCCTCGATCCTCCTTAGTGCTCTTCACCAGTCTGGAGAGCATGTGTGTGCGTGTGTGCCCATACATATTTGAACAAACCGTTACTCATTTCCAGCTGATAACACCTGTCACATCTCACCTGCTACAACGATTAATGAGTGTAATCTACCATAACCTGATAATGGGTTTGGGTATGTGTGTGCATGTGTGAGAGTGTGAGTGTGTGAGTGTGTGAGTGTGTGAGTGTGTTCCTCCATATTTTTCTAGTTCAGTCTCCCTCTCCCGCCATGTCACTGTTCTTTCCCACCCCCACATCCCTCCGCCTATCTCAATCCATTTCCTCTCTGCCCCTGTCTTTCGCTCAGTCTTCCCTTCCTAATCCTTTCTACTCTCCTCCGCCTCTGTTCATGAGGATGTGGTCCGATCCCTCTGGCTCTTTGTGTGTGTGTGTGTGTGTGTGTGTGAGGCAGAGAAAGAATAAGAATCATCAGCTTTCTACCACAGTATCACTCATATCAGTGTTCTCATCTGAGATATCTAACTAACAACCGTGTATGTGTGTGTGTGTGTGTGTGTGTGTGTGTGTGTGTGTGTGTGTGTGTGTGTGTCGTCCGTATGTATTGAGTAAACCACTAGCAAATGAAGAGGAGGAAAATGCATGGATGGATGATAAATAAATGAACAGAAATCAACCATGTGATATAAATTCTTACAGGAATACACAGCAGACTCGTAAAAATGAAATGTAATCCAATCATTGTAACTGTAAGCCGTTTTACAACATGAAAATATAAACATCCGAATGCAAATATTTGTATGCAGCATGGTGTCCAATTAGCCTCCATCTTTATAACTGTGTTCGTGGCTCGTGCGATGTGTCTGAGTTTATCCCAGTGTTCGTCTCACTCACGTGTGCAGGCCATTGAGCGCGGGTCCGTCTCAGCTCGGTAGAAACTCTTCTCACAAACGCACTCGACTGCTTGCTCCTGCGGGGACGAGCTGTGAGGAGGACATTTGGTGCAGTAGGCGTCCGTGGCCGAAGCTTTGTAGGTGCCAGGTCTGCATGCTGAGCAAGGACACAGACAAACACACGGGGTTAGAAGGTGCCGCAATGCAACCACACATGCCGATCGATAAACATCAACCTTAAAGACCTCAATGACTTTTTAAAGTTTTTTGAAAAAGAGCGAGGAGCTGCAAATGCTTTCAGCGGTCAAAACTGTAAGGCCACAAGCTAGAACGCCATGGTTTAAGAGTAAAGTTTTTCTTTATTGCTGGTGTTTTGACCCTTTTTTTATTTTCCCTCTCCATACACCTTGGAAGGACAGTAGTGAAGTCGTGCCAGATATCCCTGCTCGGCTGCAAATGCTTGTAGGGATAATTCTGGGTTATTAGAAGTCGGTTCTTATTTTCATAGTTTCATAGCCGTCATTTCTGTCGGTTACTGTAACATCACACTTGCCAAAGCAATTGCTGATTACTGGGAATCCAGCAACATTGCTGAAAAGAGAGAAGAAACACGAGTAATCAGATGATTAAAGAGGGTTTATACAAACGCCTGGGGTTTGCCAGACTTGCCTAGAAGAGTGCGAATGGTTTTCTTGTTCAGCTTCTACCCACCATAGCTACTAATGTGCGGTTATTACAGAGATTTTACCAGGGTTAACTATTGTTTTTCTTCCAAACTAGGTAGCTTGTTGGCCTGTTCATTATTTTATTTGACCCTCTGAATGGTTGTGCTTCTTTCCACATCTGATTTTGTTGAAGTGTGTTTTCAAATCACAGAAACTAGCCTGATAAGTGGGGAGGGAGAGGATGGCCAAAGTTGTAATAAATCAGATTTCTCCTTTAAGCTTGTGTGAAAATAAAGGCGAACCACAAGAGTACGGGAGTAAGGAAGAACAGAGACTCAAAAAGGTAGAAAATGTACAGTAATACAAAATGACACAAGCAGTTCTATGCACCAAGAGGTGCACCACAGATTGATAGGTCACACAATGTGCCATGCAGCACCCATGGCAAAGAACAAGAAAACAAAGTTTGATTTAATCTGTTGTGACGTTGGGTCTAATTGAGATCCTTTTACATCATACGACCACAGGGTTGTACAGTACGATGACATAGTGCAACAGGAGATCAACTGCCGTTCCTGTTATGGCGCTAGATCTTCAGGCAACTGGGGGGAAAAAAAAAATACACACAGCCACAGTCACAGCAATAGTCACAATAACACAATATGACTATTGCAATGGCTGTTACATTGGCTGCATATTAGTCATTATGTGGAGTCATAAAACTGGGGAGGGAAAACTGTGTTACCGCTCAAAAGCAGCAGCATGCTGAAATAGACCGGGGAGTTGAATGATTTCCCTTTTGCATCCTCGGCACTAAAATGGAATTCCTGACTTTCCCTTTGGTAATCTGAATATAGATTACGCATGTATTTATTTATACATTCATAGGCCTGGTATTCCCATCCACACGAGCCTTTTCTGCCACGGTGGTAAATCGTATTGCAGCGCACAAAAACCCCATGTAAGGAAAATGAGGGTGTCTCAAATGCTATTCGATACATGCCCCGTGTGTGTTTGTGTTTGTGTTTTTGTGTGTGTGTGTGTGCGTGCATGTGTGTGTGTGTGTCTATGTGAGAATAGGATGGATCAATGATGAGATACAATCCGCCAAGTGCTGATTGCATGTTCGTATGCGGAGCGCTTGTGTGCGAGAAGGTGTTAAGTATACGGTGTGTGTGTGTGTGTGTGCGTGCATGTGTGTGTGTGTGTCTATGTGTGAATAGGTTGGATCAATGATGCGATACAATCCGCCAAGTGCTGATTGCATGTTCGTATGCTGAGCGCTTGTGTGCGAGAAGGTGTTAAGTATGCGGTGTGTGTGTGTGTGTGAGTGAGTGAGTGAGTGAGTGAATGTGTGTGTTCACTTGCTGATTGCTTGTGCTGGTGTTGAAGGTCACGGATTTAATCAAGCTACACGTCACTCGTGCCAGTAAGGTTGTAAATTATCACGCTAACACACACACACACACACACACACACACACGTAAGTACACAGAGACACACATATTTCCGACGCCGTGGTTAACCTGCGGATAGAGGGATGGAAACGTGGCCTGAAAGTAGTGTGTTTCTCAGTGTGGAGGTAAGTTCTTCCACCTGGACGCTGAGCTCACTCGCTCACATACAGACAGTATTTTTAGGCAAATCATTCATCATAGGGGAGCAAAGTCCACTAGCACAATCCCCAACAGACCCCAGAGAACACTGGAGAAGGTGTGTGTGTGTGTGTGTGTGTGTGTGTAAAAGAGAGGGAAAGAAAGGAAGGAAAGAAAGAAAAAGAAAGGGAGTGATAATTCTCAAAGGGTTTCTGCTCTCTTTCCTCCTTGCTGTCAACTTCCAAGGTAATGGGTGCCTATGTGCTGCGCTGGTGACCGTGTGCGTGCGTGTGTGTGTCTGTGTGTGTGTGTGCGTGCGTGTGTGTGTTCCTGTTGGCTGGGTTGTACGAGCAGGTTGGGAAAGCAGCTTTTCTCTGGGGACGTTTCATCCGGTGAGTCCTGGCTCCGGGCGCTGGCCAGCCACAGAGGCACAAAGGACCCCGGCGCTAGAGGACAGACAGGGCGCCCCATGCCAGGCCTGGCGTCCGAACAACTGCCTGATCAAAAACTTTGTGCAAGAACAGGGACTTGGCTGCTTCGAGTGGAGCTTCCCTCTCTTGATCTGCTGTTTCCTACTCTGCTTTACCACCTCGTTCTCACTCCAGTTTCTCTCTCAAAGTCCCCCTTTTCCTTCTCTCTCTCTTTCTCTCCTCCACTTTTCTTCTTTTTTTTTTTTTTTTTTTCCTCGAGCTACTCCCAGTGTCTGCCCCATGGGAAATGTGTTACTTGACTTGGTTCCCTTATGATTAATGATTTACCATCGGTATGAAAAAGGGACAAGAAGGCTGAGGAAGTAAGACAGTGCTCACCGTAAACACAGACTTGCACACAAAGCAGACACACAGGAGAGTAAAAGTTTAGTCACAAAAGCTGTGTCGTCGAACTATGAGCTAACTCCGAATTTGCATCATCCACGAAGTAACAGTTTACAACGCCGTATATACGTAGGGTGTGTGTGTGTGTGTGTGTGTGTGAGAGAGATGTGTGTATGTGTTTCTCCTAAAGACAAAGAGTGGCCTCAGATCCAGTGTCTTATTAAATATTCATCCGGTCACCAGAGAGACTCAGTGTATTTATGCCAATCGATAGCTCTTAGATATGATATAGTACTGCCACTCAAGACACACCCTCAGTCACCACGCACTGATTGAGAAGGGAACAGCCCAACCGTCTCCTCTGGGACAACACTGTACACTCTGAGCTGATTGAGTTCTCTTCTATTCTATTTCTAGTCTGTTTTTTAGGATCGCATCCTCTGATTATTTTCTCCCACTGATTTTGAAATGTCTAAAATAATTGAATTAGTCCATTACTGTTTCTCACTCCACAAATACATGTGCTTAAAGCTGTACTAATCAATACGTTTGGGTCAAATGACTGTGTGTTATGTAAGGGGTTGTTCGTACTGAAGAATGCACAGAGAATTCTCACCCAACTTTGGAGCTCCTCTCAGCTCTACAGAGCTTATCAGCCTTCTAACCCTTAATTCATCGCCTCGCACAGTTAGTGCTGCTTTTGCATGTTTCAGTCAACCATCACTGCAAAACCCATAAACATAAAACAGTGACATAAAACAAGAAAAAGTTTTTGCTTGAAAAAATGATGAGATTGATGATGATCAAAATAGCGGTCAGACTTTTCTAACTTCCTGTCGATGACAGATTCTAGTCGACGCACTTTTCTTTCTCACTCGCTGTCCTCAGTTCAAATTTATTCTATTACATGAATGTGATCTATTAGAACCTCCGCAGAGCAGGGTCCAAAATTAACTGCTCTCTGAGGAGTAGAGAGTCTCTTCCTTACACACACACACACGCGCAGGCACAGGCACAAGGTACTTTTACACATGCAGCCTCTACAGTTAATTTAAATACAGTGTTAAGGGGTCATGTTTAAGTATGGAGCCAAGTCACTGCGATCCACAAGGCTGTTGCTAAATTCCAGATCGGCATACTCACCAAAAGCACAATGTTGTTGTTAAATCTATGTTAATTCTGTGATGAGCTGCGTGCGTGTGACTTTAATATGTGTGCGAATGGTTACGTCATTTATGGAGTTTCTCGTGTGAATGTCAGAAGCTGACGACTCCTCTGGAAGAGTTCAGGAAATGTGTTCGGTTGACGTTTGAAAGGGCGCCTGTACAGATTCACACACAGGCGAACACACACACACACACACACACGGAAACACAAACGTGGACATCTGAAAATTGTAGTCATTACACTCTAATTACATTCCAGCAGGCGGCTCTGTGTGTGTACGCAAAATCACATCAGCTGCACTTTTCTGAAACAAACACTTCCTCCTCTGCCTAGCTGTGAGCTTCCTCCTCTCCTCCACTTCTCCTTCAAATGCTCTCGCTAGTTCAACTCCGTTCCCTTGCTTTCTGCTGCACTTGGTTCAAGTCAAACATTGGATCCCTGCCGGCTTTACCATAAAGGGCAGAAAGAGGAGAGAACTCTTTGTGTGTGTGTTTATGTTTGTCGACGGGTGGGTGAGGGTATGGCAAGGGTGTGTGTGTGTGTGTGTGTGTGTGTGTGTGTGTGTGTGTGTGTGTGTGTGTGTGAGTGAGTGTGTGTGTATGCATGTGTGTGTCCTTTTGAGAGGGAAGTTGTGTAAAGCTCGTTGGCCCAGGGGAGATGAGCTCTATAATGGTCACCATGGCAACAGGCTTTCAAGATGGAACCCTTCTAGTACCCCTCGAGTGCCACAGCTCCTGGAGCACAGAGCTGCTTGTTTGTGTGCGTGCGTGCGTGCTTGAGTGTGTGTGTGTGTGTGTGTGTGTGTGTAGGCTACCCAGGCGTTAGTTGAGGCCAGCTACTTAAAAATTGATACATCAAGCGTCAGTGGAGAAATCTGACGAGATTGAATCTGACGTCCTTTACGGCCACCGGGGTCGCATCTGTATGTGTGTGTTTGTGTGTGTTTGCGCTCGTGTGTACATGCCCGTGAAACATGCTTTCAGTCGAATTGGCACGACCTCATGCTAAACAAACTTCGGGGCAAAGTTGAAAAAGAATGTTAAACCTTGCACGTGAAAACATATACATTTAGATCCGAATAAAACGCTGTATGCTATCCAGTGCTTCACAGTCTGACTGATGTTTATGTAAACATGTAATGGATTCACTGAACATTGATGTGTTAGCAGTGTAGCCTCTAAAAGCTGCAGGTGGACATGACACGTGTCTTTATTAACTGAGAGTGTGTTCGTGTCGTCAACAATGTCCCTTGTTGATAAGTGGAAGTAATATGTGTGTGTGTGCGCCTTTGTGTGCAATATGAGGTTCTGTTTATAGAGTAGAGAGCAGAGCAAAGTGCATTAGTGTGTGTGTGTGTGTGTGTGTGTGTGTGTGTGGTGATGAGGTTTGTGTGGAATAGAGATGTCAGCATCAGGGTCCAGCCCCCTACTGAGATCCTCTAATCCCCATTCGGAGTTCATAACAACCTTTAACACCATAATATTCACCATTACTACTAATCCTCTGAAACACACACACACACTCAGACACACAATTCCTGAGCAAGCAGTCCCGTGTGCTGTTCGTTCTTTCTTTCTTTCTTTCTTTCTTTCTTTCTTTCAAGTTTATATCTACCTATCATCCTTTCATTACCTCACATTGTTTGCTCTGCGTGAACAATAACACTGAGCTACATTATGTCCGGTCCTCTCTGGCACCATCATCTTTACAGGCATTCTGTAAAAATAGTGGTCACCGCTAAAACCATCTGCTCATTTGTAACCGACAACATTCAACTCACAAACAAACAAAACATCCGTGCGTCCACAAAAATCATCAAACTGTCTCTTTTTCCAGCGCTCCATACTAACATTTATCTTAAGTATAGATTATTATGATTCACGTGAAACAGTGGTAAACATAAGTCATCTTAAAATATATCGTCTCAAATCTGTTATAAAATATACAAACTATCAAATACTTTTCTCTTTGGGGGATAAGAAATGAACATGGTTGTCCATCAGATGCAGTAACTGCAATTATCTAGTACTGTCAAGTTTAATTTAGTTATTTGAAGAGCTTATTTGGAAGTAGAAACAAATGCGACTGTTAAAACTCTTACCAAAAGGGTCACCTGTAAACTGCATTGAGGGGTTACTTGTTGCTGTGTGTGTGTGTGTGTGTATATATGCAAGTTTGAAATGCAATTTGATTATAATAGGCTGCAATCTACTGGGGACATACAGTATTCATGATTTTCAGGCTGGTGCTCACTGGTACAGAACGCCAGCAGTTTGGGTGTCTGCCTACCACTGCACTGGGATTCAGTGGAATACAAACAAACTTGAATTAACTTTGCTTTGATGACTGATTCCAATATTTGTTCGCTCAATGTTGAACCACATTTTATTTCACGGATTTACTTTTTCCACTAGAATTGCCTTTCTCACAAACAAGGGCAATTAAAAAAAAAAAAAAAAGTTTATATCATGTAAGGAAGCTATGGGCCATACTGAAAAAAAGGCATTTACAGGCATATAACTGCATAATTACAGTCGATTAACAAACATCACATGCTGAAAATATATAATAAAAAATTTGTACGGACTGTCTTTTGATGCCTGTCATGGATATAAATCCCGCCAACTATATCACAGATGTTGAAATAGCCGGTGAATACTTTTATTGTCAAATGTTTGTTGATTTGGTTCAAAGCAAATTGTCCCTCCTGTGTCATATTGAATCAGAATTTTAATAACTAGGCTTTAATAGTGATATTATTTTGTGTTTGTGTGTGATGTTGCTGGACATGATCAAATGGTAGAAACATTGGCCGAGGAGTTATTTTCTCCCAATTCAACAACGCGTGGCAGGATCACATGGCTGCGGAGTGGATGTCAGATATGAGCTGATTCCACACGGAAGATACAGGCCTCCATGACTGACATCTCAGGACTGACCCTTCCTGTCTTTGTGGTATCTTCTGACTTCTCTGACACAAACACACATGGTCAGACCGGATATGAATTGGTGTGTGATGTCCAGTGTGTGAAGCACATGAGTACACTCACGCTGCTTTCTGATCTACTGTCTGTCCTCAGGATACCAGCCAATTACTGAGAGCAGGCCAAGGAGAACTATGGGATGAAGCTCCCCCTCTTCCTCATTCTGTCCATATCTGTTTTTTTTTTCTCTCTGTTTCTGTTTTCTTCTCCCCCTGTCCGTCTCTATGTTTTCCCTCCTGTCTGTCTAGGTTGTATTTTTCTGACTCCTTCCTGTCTTTCAGTCTGTGTTGCTCTCTCTCTCTGACCATCTCTACCTTATTCCCTGTGTGTGTGTGTGTGTGTGTGTGTGTGTGTGTGTGTGTGTGTGTGTGTGTGTGTGTGTGTGTGTGTGTGTGTGTGTGTGTGTGAGAGAGAGAGAGAGAGACTGCCTTTGTATGTGTGTCTTATTTCCCAGTGGGCTGTCTGTCATACGTTGACCCTGACCTTCTGCAGAGCCCCTGCACAAATATTTACTCTCTCACTGACAGGAACACACACACACACACAAACCCCTCCGAAAAAAAAAAAAAAAAGAAAAATCACAGGGATAGATTTCTCAATTTCAGTGCAATTAAAGCAAACACACATCTACACAGACACACACTTTTCTCGTGGTAATCCAAGCTGATGGCTCTTTTAAACAGCCGTGATTATACTGCAGTCTAAAAACAGATTAAATAGATACCAGGTGCATGGGTGTTTCTGTGTGAAAGGGGTCATGGGCGAGGGACAGAAAGAGTGGGAGAGAGAGTGTCCATGACAGGACTATAGAAAGAGTCTTTTGGGAGTTTGCTTCACAGTCTGAATAACTTATTCTTCTGTCTGTTTTGCTATGAAGAAGAAAAGGCCAGAGGAACACAGAGATTCACAATCTCCTTTTGAACATAGCCAGACAGACCTATACACACAAAAACACAACACAACACAACACACACAAAGCACAAGTCTACGTACACAGATTCAAACTTTCACTATAACCGCACACGCTCTCCCTCCCTAGACACACACGTAGCCGAAACATCTTCCATAAAAACCCAACCCACAGAGCTTTAACACACCATAAACACACACTCCCCAGATCTATGTATCTGTCTCCCCAGATACACTCCAGCACACACACACACACACACACACACACACACACACCCATCCCCATACACCAGTAAACGTGCCCACATCGGCCGGCCCCGTGACCGGCAGAGTGTGTGTAGGAGGAGCACTGCACCTCCTTTCCTCACCCACGTTATTTTCAGTTCATCACTCTCAATAATTCATTCTCTCAGGCGGAGGAGTTGGAAAGGAGAGCCCCGTGCTTTTTTCCTCTGTCACTCGCGCGCACACACACACACACACACACACACACACACACACTCTCATACATGCACACAACACAGATGTGCCTGTTAAGTGGGAGGCCGTATTCTTGTCGTCCTTAGTCTGTGGGTTGGCAGTGGTCAGCTTCGTCAGAGAAAAAAAAAAAACGCACAGTAAATTGGTAATGGCAGGAAAATAGTCAGTGGTTTATAAAGAGCTAACAAACACTAAAGCAAAGGAAATGCTAAGTTATATGTAAAATAACAGATGAAGAAGAATCTGCTGGTTTGTGTGTGTGTGTGTGTGTGTGTGTGTGTGTGTGTGTGTGTGTGTGTGTGTGTGTGTGTGTGTACAAATTGATTATGCATCTCTGTGAAAGTATTTATTCGTGTGCGTCCCCAAGTGCCATCCACCACCTGACAGACACAGCATTACCTTGTTAACAAATGAAAAAGTCCTTTCATATATAAAACTTTCCCTCAATCTTAAACACGTCCTTGACACCCCGGCACCCAGCGCCGTGCAGGAAGTCAAGGGTGTCACATACAAAAGTCCCCTCTTGGGGAAAATTGCCGCTGCATGTCCCTTTTGTGCGCTCCATAACAAGATCTGAACAGCTCAGGACCTGAGGAGCTTCTCAGTGTGACAAATAAATATTGACAAAACAATCAGATCTTATGAAGAGCCTTAAATGTAATGACAATCACAGACATCAATGGTTATTTTTATAAGAGCAATGGATGCAGCTGGGTGGCAGGGATCCATGAAGAGAGGAGATCTCAATGCCTGACATAAACGTTATGCTTTATGCTGTTATCTTTGGCCTCATTTATTATCAGCTTCATTTAAAAATGATCAAGACTGAGATTATATTTTTGCGCACGAGTGTTAAACGTGACTAAAACTTGCACATTTTAGTGTTTCATTTAGCTGTAACTCACAGATTTAATTAATTAATTAATTTAATTTACTTCTCATTTTCAAAAATATTATGTTTTGGATCAGGGGTTTTCAAAGTCTGTCTGACGTGTTCAGCGGACACAAGACGTCTTATTGTTTCTCTGATCACTTAAGATTCAGACGTCTGATGACTAAAATCCTTGATCCTGTTAAAATTTATAGTTTAAAATGACCAAGATCTCAAAAGTGTAACATAAAATATGTGTCTTAAAACTAGATCGAACGTCAGTTTTCACCATTTCTGGCAGGCGACCACAGAAGGGGATATGACGCCACTGACAGGCCACCAAATAAAATGAACTGTTACCATGATTAAATTCACAGATTTCTGTAGGTTTATATAAACCTAAGTAACTTATATAATTATATAATATATAAGATAGGACTAGATAGGTCGTTTTTGAGACATTTTATTGCAGAAAAGTTACATATTACAGCTTTAATTGCCTCCATGAGCTGATGTCCAACTGTTGACCATGCGGATAAGCTGGTCAGATAAACTGGCCAAAATACAATGACAAAAATCCCATTGTTTTTAGAGCAGTACCACGCACCTGTCCCTTTTATCTCATGCTGAATCTCTGCCTCACGTCTCTGCAGCCACAGTAGAAATTTTCCATTTATATACTGTAATAATGCAGCAGCTGGTCCAAACAAGCATATTCAAAAATGAGACATAATCTGTCGCATCTCTCATTAGATTCTGTCTAACCATTCTTTGGTTTGGCCAACGCTGGAGCTGAAAAGTCTATTTGAATTTTCTGAATGGTTCCTCTTGGCGTGTGGAATAATAGTGCAGCTGTACAGCATATGAAAGCAGCAACAAATTGGACTTTGACTGTGGCTACATCTGTACGTCGTGTTTGGAGCTGAGCAATAACGCAATAACTGTGCAACGCCAGCCCAATCAGTCTGACAGGCCGATCGTACATCTGGAAGCCATCCATAAACTAGAAAGAGAGCGAGGGAGGGGCGTAAGGGGAAGGGGTCAATGGCTGCTTTCCTGTTCCTGTGTTCGCCGGTTCAGCGGCCCCGCCGGCTGCCTGCACGCCTCCTCTGCTCTCTGTTGCACACACTCACACTCCCCTCTCTTTAAACCTTTAGATCTTAAATGGAGCAAACTCAACACGAATTCAACACTGGAGAAATGTGAAAATTATGAACTTTCCCATGAGTGCACACATGTTTATCCCTAACTGGAAACTCAACAGCATATGAAACGCAGGCAGTTAATGACAACTGTACCCAGAGGGGACACGCTCTGCCCTCTACACCTCTCTCCTCTCTCCCTGCCTCTGTCTGTGGGGAATAGTGCTATATAAGGATGTGAAGAGTTGAAACATGCGTTAACAGTTTCTCAGTCCTTGGCCTGCTTTTTCCTCTTTTTTTCTCTGCGGGTTTTGTTCACACAGCTCAACACACTGCACCAGACTCCACTGAGCTACATGAGGTCCTGTCTCCCACGGCCCCCTTGATGTCCACAGGTTTCATTGCGGCTAACACTTCAGCGGTGCAAACACCATCTTGGTGCTAAGGTGGCTTTTGGCAACTCAGCTTGTGTCTGGCGAGTGATCCGCCATGGCGACAGAGGAGCTGGGCTGGGAGGCTCTGTGTGAATAGACATTATCTGGGTCAGTGCTGTGTGGGTATGTAGACGGGGACTATGGTGTGTAGAGGATATAGCGAGAGCGCCTAACCCTTTGTGATTTTGTGTGTCATTTATTCAAACACAAAAGAGAGGAGATGAGAAGGAGGGAGTGGGAAAAGGGATGGAGTTTAGGAGGGACATGTGAGAGAGTGGAGATAAAGGCGAATAAAGGAGAAATGAAGGCAAAGGTGGCTGTCATTATCCAAATAAATGAAAAGTGAAGTCAGGCAGGCGGAGCAGCAGAAAGACACACACTTACACAGACAGATAGAAGGACAGATGACTGGCCTTTACTTGGCCCATATATCCATTTGTCCTTTAAGAACATCTGGCTAGTAATAACACCCTGCTGGCTAACACTTCAACAGCTTAATGCCCTAATGCCTGCAGCAGTGTACACACACACACACACACACACGCATGCAAGCACACACACACACACACATACATACACACATTGCGTGGTATTGTACACACAAAAAATCTCTCTACTTGCTGCCTAAATCCTTCTGTTAGCCGCCCACTCCCTTCCTACCCACACCTTTGTGCTCTCTAGCTCCCTGAGCTGCCACCAAGAGAAGAGCAAAGAAATGAGAGAACTGTGTGTGTGTGTGTGTGTGTGTGTGTGTGTGTGTGTGTGTGTGTGTGTGTGTGTGTGTGTGTGTGTGTGTGTGTGTGTGTGTGTGTGTGAGAACATACTACATGCAGGAGGGAGCCCTTGACCTTCAAAAGTCTGTATGTGATCAACATAAAAATGCTCACTTCACCCGCTGCCTTCACTGTCCACACACTTCTCTTGTAAAGGTAGAGGCATAGAGGCAGAGATCAAGCACTGTGTTGGAGAGGCAATAGAGAAAGGCAGGTTCCCTACTGAGCTTTCAACACACATGCGCGCACACACACGCACACACACGCACACGCACACACTCTGTAAATGAGCTCAACCTCTTACACAGGTGCGAAGATTATCCTTTTCCTACATCTGTTCCCTGCTCAAACCTTTCATTATGAACAGAGACTGCAATCCTCTTATGAGATATAAAATTCAAAAATGTATTGTGTCCTGGTGTGTGTGTGTGTGTATGTGCATGCTGTCTTTTTCGTGGTCACAGTCTTTCTTTCATTATATTCATCTGAGTGCATATCTTGATGGAGCTTTTACAATGCATGTATCATATAACTTCCACTTATCCGCACAGAATGTAGGTTTTCTTGTGGAGAACAAACAAAGGCTTTTACTGTAAAGCCTTTCCTGCTGTGCTGTGGTCAGAGCCAGGTCTGATCGACTGAGCGGCTGAGCAGGAGGCCTTTGATCGCTGTTTGTCACTGGGCAGACAGAAAGCCGAATTCCCCTTCACAGGTTGGGCAATGTTTTCCAAAAATATGACCCTGCAGTTTTTTTGTTTTTTTTTTTTTCCTCCTGTGAAAATGACATTGTGCAGGCTTTAGTTATCCATTCCAAAAGTTATGATCTCATAGTCGTGGTCAAATGGGGTTTTAAGTGTGTACGGGGATGTGGGGCGGTGTGAAGTGATGTTTGCCTGGCTTACAGGTTACATGGCTGTGCCTTAAAGGTACAGTTGAACATTGGAGCTATTTTGTGGCGGACAACAGTGTGAACCATCTCTTACTTTGAGTTGCCAGATAAAGTTGATGAGCGCAGATTTTGGTTTTGATCTCTGCACAGGCACAATGGTACCAAACCTGACCAGTGGCCACCTCACCGTGACAACAAGACTCCAGAAAGTTACTGTGTCCAGCCAAGAAGTAGTCTGGCACATCACTCCCCCTCCCTCCCCCTTACAATGCAACATGTTGTTTTTACACTTCAAAGATATAATGTGTTAACAGTTGAGCTTTAGAGGTGCTGGTGGTGGGTGGATTTTGTTACCTAACCAAGCCCAGCTTCATACTTATCATACAGAGTGGTATCAAATCTTGTCATCCAACTTTCATCAAGAATGAGGATGTTTCTGAAAATATTGAACTATTCTTTTAATGCGCAGACACAAGATTGATATGAATCTGCTTATCTCAGGCTAAGAAAGAGCAAATGGTTGCAATAACTTTCCAAATATGCATCCCACAGATGATGAACAGCTGTATTTCTTTAATATATATATTTTTTAAGTCCAGAAATCACAAGCATTGTCCGTGTCCACAGAATGAACACATAGTCGATGAGACAATTTACACCGGATTGGATGCACGTTGGATCTTTTTTTTTCCTTTTCAGTGATTCACACTTTGGTTTTCTGTCCAATTTGAGATGTGAAAAGAACAGCAGGAGAGCTAAGTCGAATCAGCATGAGGAGTGTGGTGTGACTTTTGAAAATTCCTCTTGTAAAACAAGTTTTTGCTCCATACTGGCAGCATCAAACAGACAAATGAATAAGAAAAGGGAAGAAGGAGACCATTAGACAGGTAGAGCTGGCCGACGGACAGACATGTCATGCTGACCTATATTACTTTTGCCCGCTGAGGAGGAGAGAGAGATGAGAGCAAGAGAACTTGTGTTGAGGTGACAGGTATCTGTCCTTCTCCACTCCGTCTCCTCCATCTCTCAGGCATCTGAGGCAGTAATTGGTGCTGTCAGACACACAGAGAAGGACAGAACACACACACAAACACATACTTAGTCACTGCAACACACACGCACACACACACATACACGCCGACACACACACTCCTGCCCTTCAGCGTGTACCCCTAGGGCTTAAAGCAGGAGAGGTTTTGAGAGGAATATTCACTACATCCTCTGCCAGCTGTGAGACAGAGAGACAGCAGGAGAGGGCAAGGGAGTACGAGGTGGAAATGGAGGGTGCAGAGGGAACAGTGGCAGACAGAAACAGAGAGGGAGAACAGAAACAGAATGCACAAGAGACAAAGACACAGAGAGGAGAGAAGGCAGGAGAGCGAACGAGGCGGGGGGCTTTCAGCTTTACAGACAGAGGCCTCTGCATGGGGTAGAGAGAGATGGAGGAGAAGTGACAAGGGTCTGCAAATGTATGTGACAGAGAGAGGCAGAGAGAGTATGTGTTCGAATAAGTGAGTGAGTGAGAGAGAGAGAGAGAGAGAGAGAGAGATAGAGAGAGAGAGAGAGAGAGATTATGCAACTCCAGTGGTGACAAAGCAGATGAGTAAGATTTCATGTGATTGAGCGGCAGAGCCATGGCCATCGTTGTGTTTAGTGCACGCCTCAGCGCAGATGAAACCCAAAGGTGGAGAAAACAACACAAACGAAAAAGAACCAATATGTGTTTCACAGTTGCAGCGTTACGTAACATTAAAGGTTAGGGCTGGCTATATTTTTCTTACCGTCAACAGATTCCATGACAAGACTGAAACCGGTGACGTGTTGATCCAACAAACAAGTACAGACTCCAGAAACTATCAGAAACACGTCAGTGAGCCACACTGTTGACTGCCATATTCCTCAGTTATGATAAGTGAACAGTTTATTTAAATTCCTCCGACATACATCGTCCTACTGTGTTAAAAACTCACAAGCGAACTGAATGTGTATTAATCCGCTGCTAAAAATCGTCCCCAACAAGTGCCTTCCTGTTTGTGTAATGTCTGTTAAACGCTAAAGTTCTTTTAGCAAATTACAGCATTTATTTTTCAGGCATAATTTTCTAGAAACATGCTGGTACGTTGTGATATTTCAAAGGAAAAGTTCATGCAATTTTAGTTATTATATAAAGCACAGTAAGAGCACAGTGTTAATTCAGTACACTTCCATTTTTCCATTTCATTCCAATTACTTGCCATTGTAACCTAAAGAGCGTGTTAGTCAGTGCACAGCAGGCCACCTGAACACGTGGAATGTGCCTCTTTGTGTAGCTGTAAATTACAGGCAAACGGGTAAAGGTAGGGTAAAGGTTCCTCCAACTTCCATTTGGATTGACATGGATTCTCCAGTCAGATCTGGGTATTTTTTTTCAACAACAACATAATGTCAATGTGACATCATTGTCGCAAGCTACTGG
This sequence comes from Seriola dumerili, assembly GCF_002260705.1. NCBI lineage: Eukaryota > Metazoa > Chordata > Actinopteri > Carangiformes > Carangidae > Seriola > Seriola dumerili. Next base: position 4,413,371 of record NW_019174481.1, read on the forward strand.
TTTTGTCTCAAAATTAAGACCTCATTTCCCATGAATCTCACTTTCTCCAATCACATAGTCTCTGCTTCTGTCCGTGTGAGCGACAACCCTGTTTGTCATAAAACAATCCAGCAGGTTGAATCTAAACCAGTGACATTAACACCATCAAATCATATACACACATATAAACACACTAAACACGCCTCACTTTAGGGAATAGGAAGCATGCATGGGGTGGGAAAATAGAAAAAGAGAAAGATGAACCCGTGATCTATAAATGTTTAACGAGAACAGACAGAGGAGATGGGCGCTGCGAGGAGGAAGAGGAGGAGGAGGAGGAGGAGGAGGAGGGAGACAGAAGGAAAAATGGTGAGGTGAAAAAGGAAGACAATATCAGAAAAGATGGGTGAGGAGCAAAATTGGGAGGCTTGTAGAGGGAGAGAGGAGGAGACCTGTCCCATTATAGAAGCAGACAGCAGAGCAAGGTTAGAAAATAGCAGCGAGGAGCCAGAGATTGAGAAAAAAAAAATGGCTGTAATTGGTGGTGTCTGGTGTTTGTCTAACACAGAGAGGCTAGTAATGATTCCATTAGCGCCTCACACACCGAGAGGGAAAGAGAGAGAGACAGGGACAGAGAGAGAGAGAGAGAGAGAGAGAGAATGGGAGTCAGATGGAGAAGGAGAGTGAAACAGAGACAAAAAGAGGAGGCGGGAGAGGCCAAAACACTGTGAGAAGACTCACACGGAACATTAGAGCAGGAAAACAATGAGCATCAGAGCAGCTAAATGGTAGAAAAGACCAAAACAGGCAGACACACAAAAAGAACAAGAGGAAGAGAATTCAAGGCGCCCGTCCGCTAAAAGACCTGTTCACCTGCTCGCTGGTGATAATTACAAATGCCCTCCTGCTCCTTTTCTCAGCTCTCTCCCCCACCTCACCCCCTCATCTCTTTGTGTGACAGCAAATGAGAGAGGGTGATTTAAATGCATTAGCCGAGTGTGTTTTCCCTATGGAAGACCCTCAGACTGTGTCAGGGCAGGAACCTTTTGTTTGGAGCTGACGCTGAGCACTGAGAGGACTCTTTAAAAGCCTGGCCCTTGTTCTCTCTGGGACACATTAAAGTGCAACACACTGGCTTGTTGTACTTCTCTGTGTCCTCTCATGTCTTTGTTAAAAGCAGCCTGATTACAGATGCAGTTACATTAGTAGGCATAAGTGAAATTTTGACGAGGGAAGGGAACAGCATCAGAACACAGGCACGCGCAGGAGAAACGGCACAGGCATCAAAGCAGTTTTAACAAAAGAAAGCTGGTTTCCTGGGTGTCAATTTGGCATTATTTCATAGGCAACAAACAAGTATGAGATGTGTTAGGCTGACATACGTGGGACAGCAAATTCTCCAGCTCATTGGTATGCAAATCCCCCCCCAAGATCCCACAAAAATGTTTTTCCTAATACCGAGTAGGTGGCGCAGACAACCCTGCGGCGGAGAAGCTTCAATTCACCACGAAGGGATTAAAATCTATTGAAAAATGCTTTTTGATTGTTTCCAGAATAATTGCCACACCAGAAAATCTGCCATGAAAAGAACTGAAACCGAAATCCTGAATTTCCTTCCTGTGTTGAAGACAATGGACACCAGTTCTCCACGCGTGCCTCATCTGTAGTGCCCGTAACTTATCAGACGAGGGACACATATATTCCCTGACCTCTGACCTCAGACTGCCAATAAGACTTCATCATGACTTCTGCACACAACTACAGCGCGCGCACGCACACACACACACGCGCGCATGGTGTTATTGAGTTAAAGCGAGCTTGTTAAATGCGCTTACGCTGCTCTATTTATTCTCTGCGGAGTGATGAGACCGAGGGAGCAGACTGATGAGGTCATGGAGATCACCGAGGTCAACCGCTTTGCTGCGTCAGACTGACTTCAAATACAGCTTCAGTACAGGGAATGTGACATGGACCTGCACACTGTAGGTAGTGAAATCATTTGATAAGCTGTCAGTGAGCTCACCTCTCAAATAACTGCGGCGTGTCACTTTACAAGACAGACATGTAGCTCAACAGTCGGTGTTTGATGATTGAGATGCAGCCGGAGTTCTGCCACAATCTGTGCACATTACCAGTCTGCAAACTACACAGTACAGCTTGTTCTTATTCACTTGTCTCTAAGGCCCAGCTGCCAAGTTTTCTCGGTGTCTTGGCGGCTGCTTCTCCAAAACAACTGAAAATGCATTATGTGCACCGATTCCAAGTTTGCAGCGATGAATATCTATGATTCCATTTTCCCTTTTTTTTTTTTTTTTTCGGGGAGGAAGTGAGCCCGTGGGGACAGGTGACGGCGTGAGTCTAATACAGCTTGCTCACTCAAATGCATGTACACACACACAGTATATACACACACATACTGCACACACACACACACACCATCTGTGGAGTTTTACGACTCAATAATCTGCTTCCTAAGGCATACCTTTCCCTCTCCTCCTACAACACAAACACACATCAATAAGCACTTTCTCTCTCTCACACACACAGACACACACACACACATACACTCTCTCTTACCGCTCTCCTCTACTCAGCAGGGAAAATGAGATATTCGGCTCTGACAAATACACACACACACACACACACACACACACACACACAGACACATGCACATCCTTGAAAAAAAGAAAAGAAAAAGAGGATATGCCTTAAAGCAACTCCTACCCTTTCCTGTGTGAGAACTGTCCTCACAGAGCTGGGAGCTGTATAAAAGTCACTCAGAGTTATGACACCCGTGCTGACACACACAGTCACACAAAGACAGTGCAGTCAGTAACCTAAATACACAGTCGTTGTCTTTCCATCCTCAGTTTCACAACAAAACTCATATATGAGTGATGAAACGTCTCCACGAAGACATACAGGTGCGCACGCACACGCACACGCCACTTATTTACATCGTGAGCCGGATGGAGATGATTGCTGTGCTTTGTTTGTAAGTGCACTTGTGTGAGCTGTTGAGGAGTCACACACACACATATAATATCAGAAGGCCAACCTTGATCAGGCCTGTTCGTACACTATACACACACTATAAAACATTCACTCAGGGGTAAATTGTGCAATAATAAATTTGCTTTGTATATACAGAAGCATTAAAGCAACTACATCACGACACCGTGCACTGTTTTCTATCTCATGCTCTAAATTTGTCCTTCTCTGTCTCTCTGTCTTGCTCACAACACACACAAACACACACATTCCCACACTTACAAATACATCCCACACATGCCCCCGGGGACCCCCCCCCCACTGCCCCACTCACGCTGGCAGACGTCCTTGTTCTCCTCGAAGCCCGGTTTGCACACACATCTCCCGATGGGAACCAGCCAACCTCCATCTGCACTGCAGTACATCTTGGGAGCCTCGAACTCCTCGGAGGCATTCACACACACACCGTGGACCTCCACCAGCGCAGTGTCTCCGCCTGTTATTGTGTCGGGGAACTGGGCCAAGTTGAGCACAGTGAGGGGGCACTTCTTGTAGAAGACCCTGACAGAGACCAGAGCGATACAGGCGCCCAGGTCCTGGAAGGCCAGGTAAAAACCCTTTTTACTCAGGTTGCTGATGTCACGCACCTCCGTGTTTAACTTCATGACGCGGTCACCGACGTCCACCTGTGGACAAAGGACATTTTACATGTCTTACTTCTTTTACATGTGAGCATTCAATCGGAGCATTTTTTTTTTCCAGTCTAAAAGGTTGCTATTTTATTTAGGTAAAACATTGCCAGAAACTCAGCAACTGCATTTCCAAGATAGAAATAATTATGTCCTCAAAATCCTGACAAATTTTGCAAGCAAATGGAATGATGATGATTAAGTTTAAAATACAACCCACATTCAAATCCCGATTCATTTTCAAAGGGTATGTGGCAAATGATGAATATCTTATTTTGGAATGCAGCTCTTTTATATGAGCATGAGGATCATATGGCCACGTACACACAGATGGAGTTTAATGGGCGCCCATACCTGTGTAAAGCTCTCATCTGCAGCAATAGTATCAATCTTGACATATTGGCTTTCCTTGATGAACCACAGGTTGGCATTGTTGGACTCATAGTAGTACATGTTGAATGTCTGCAAAAAAAAACAACAAAAAAAAAAAACAACATCCATCACCGTTCAAACTCTAGAAATGTAAGTGATCACACAAGGCAGAATAACACACAGTGAAGAGACAGATAAAAGTCAGAAAGTCCGTCCTCTAGCTATTCTCCTGCTTCACTTCAAATCTCAAGTCCCTCTGACTCGATGGTCAGTCGGCAGCACTGTCTGCAGTTTCATGAAAGCGCAGCTCTGTACTGACTCATATTATCTTCACTAGTCATTCTGGAGATGTAATGAGAGTGAAGAGGGTGCAGGGGGCATACAAAGCAGAGAGAAATGAATACAGAGGAGCAGTGATATCTGGCTGATATGAGAGAATAGGGGACTGTAAAAAAAAGAATAAAAAATATATATACAGTATATAGTTAAAATATACAAGCAGCCACAAAAGAGGCCTCTGGAGCATCATCTGTTTCATTCTGCAGCGATTCGCTCATGTCAGTCTTTTCTCGCCTCTTGTCTATTTATTCATCAGCCATCAAAGTGTGCGTCAGTCTGTGTGTATGTGTATGTTTATTTGAAATGCCCTTTTCCTGCTTTGTTGTGTCGTATGATGTGCATAATAAGCTCTGATTACATAGAAAGCAATAATTACAGTACAAACAAAACTACCACCTTTTGTCAGGCCTTACAGTACATTAATATGTATGTGCCCATAAATGTAAACAGCAGAATGCTGTGAAATCACCCATATTCTGTGAAATATGGGCACAAAATTCCTTCCTCATCGCAGGTTTGATGCTCAAGTACTTGTGGCTTCAGGCTCTTCACAAACAAAAAATTAACTTCTAGTCAACCTTGTTAAGAGAGAAGAAATATGTTTCCACTTCTTTCTTTCTTTTCATATTTCTGTCATGAGCGTCTGCTGCAGTGAAAGCAAACAATACAGCATCAGCTCAAACATGAAGATCAGGCAGGTTTAATTGAAAAGGCAGAGATTTGTCATTAAAGTTAATTTGCTGATTTAGCTGAATAGCAAAGCGCCCCTAAACTCAGCTGCCATCGCGAGCGCTGTAAGGTGAAATGGTTCTAATTTGTGAATGTTTTTCATTCGTGTTGCATTTACTCTAACATTTTCATGACAAATGCAATATGTATCGACTAAATTACATATTTGAGAAGTGAAAGAAAACACTCCTTATGTTAGTTAGTTAACTCAATTTTATTCAAAAGACTAAGAGCACAGCGGAGTCAGAGAATACGTTTAGGATTTCAGAATTTTTTTTTCAGACAGACCACAGACTCCAAACAATTTCTGCCTCCACCATGATTCATATCAGACTTACTCCTGTGCCACTGATCTAAAAAAAAAGAAGAAATGTGTCTTTTTACTTGTTTCCCTCCAAAAGGAATTCAGAGAGCAGACAGCTACACAACACCTATGGAGCTAAAGTCCAAATTCAAGGCTTTGCTCACCAAGAGTGAACAAACAAGCAGCAGAAATGCGACAGGAGGGCCTAAACATTCACAAACACACACACACACACACACACACACACACACACACACACACACACACCCACACACACACACACACAAACACACACACACACCTTCCAGCTGCAAGGACATTATCTGCCACCATGCTGCCCATGTGTTAAAAAGCTTGCATGCGTGTGTTTGTTAAGTGATGCAGACCTCTTTGCAGGTACCAGGGACCCCGGGCAGGCTATTACAGTCCCTCAGGGTGAACTTGATCTCAATGTAGACGCGCTGCGCCCCTTCTCTGCTGATGTGGCGCGTCCTCAGCCAGTTGTTCTGGTTGGCCTCCATGACGTTACACACCTGGTAGGTCCTCATCGGGGTGTTCCTCTCATCCATCACACTGATCTCCTCCCACTGAGGATGAGAGGTGGACAGAGGAAAGGGAGGGGGGGGAGCAAAGTTGGTCTATTAGATTAGAAAGATACAGTATCTTCATTAAATATGATTGTTCCACATTTATTCCACCTTTATCAGATGCCATTTTGTGATGAAGGGCAAGAGAAAGAAGTGGGATGAAGAAAAGGAAAGAGGTGGAAAGCAGGGAGAAAGATGGAGAGGATAAGCAGAGGATGCTGGAAGAGGGGTAAGGAAGGAAGAAGTGAGGAAAGAGAGAAGGAAAGATGAAAGAAAATAGCAATAAACATGCCAAAGAGGTGTGAAAGAAAGTGATATAAAGGAGGGTAAAGAGGCGAAGGAGGGCGTAAATTTCAATTCAAAGTCCAAGTGGACGTGCGACCGGGGTTGAGTGACATTCAGCACCACTCAGCTGCAAGATCATCCTATTCCATCAGTAGTCAATGGACAAAGGAGATCTCAGTCCAAATATTGCTTATGGGAAACTGGGCCCGAGTTCAATGAACTGTGGTTTAGTGAAAACCAACGCCTAAGCCTGCGTGTTCTGTTTTCATGTCTGGATGAATATGAGTGATGATCTGTGTCAAGATGACTGAAGGACTGTCTTTGTCTGTGTTGCACGTGTGCACAGAGTGTGCGTGTTTTTCTTAAGTGAATGGGTGATTTAGCTCTTAAGAGTGTGTGTGTGTGTGTGTGTGTATGAGAGAGAGAGAGAAACGGAGTGAGAGAGAGGGAGCGAGAGAGAGAGAGCAAGGAGTAGGTAGGACAGAGCTACTTTGTCTCCCGTCATCTGCTACCATCTGTTTCCACTTCTGACTAAGGCAGTAATTGAGAACACTTCTCGCATGAGCAGGAAAACATTTCTATCTGCACACGCACACACACACACATACACACACATAAGAGAAAGAACATGTCTATTCCTTAAAGAAACGGAAAATAAACCAATGCGGTCTCAGAGTCTCAAGATATCTGATCCATTCAAGGGGAAGCTAACTGGATTTTCATGAAAACACACACACACACACACACACAAACTGGATGAGTCCTAGTTTGTGGTGAGGGATGAGAGGACCACCATCTTTGTTCTGAGCTCCTGTCATCATCTTAATACTGAAGCTTTAAGCTCCCGAGTGATGAACACATATCACCTTACAGTCGTCCAACCATGTAAACACATAAAGCATGGTATGAACACATACTGTATACACGCATGTGTATACACACTTGCACTGAAGTACACACACACACACACACACACACACACAGAAGACCCACAGAAGTAACTACCTGTCATCCCTAATGTGTCCTAAAATTCAAATGAAACCGGAATTGTAGGTGAAGCAAGAAGCAAAGAGAAAGAAATAAAGAGAGATAAAGAAAAGAGAGAAGACAGGCTAATAAAATGCTAAGAAAGCAGCAAAAAAAAAGGCAAAGAGATTTTCAGACAAGTCCAAGCTAAGGTTGGATTCTTGAGGTTAATCTGATGTGACGGCCCAACAACCCGGCAAAAGCTTGACGCAGTTCACCTCCAAGTCCTGAGCACTAAAACAGATCCACATAAAAAAAGAAAACCCCACACATTCTCACATAGACTCACGCGCACTTTCACTGGCTCTCTCACACACTCAGATGCTTTTAATCTCCACAGCCTCCACTGAAACGTCTACTGTGTATGAATTGGAACAAAACCAGCTCTCTCTTGATTCCTTACTCTCCAACAGTCACTCTACTACAGAAACCGAGAAAAGAAGGAGAAGAGGCAGGAGACTGTTAAAGCTGCTGCAGTCAGCTGACACAAATGTCCCTGATAGCCACTTCAGAGTTTGAAGATTACATATAAGGGGATGTATCACTGGAGTCTCGCTTGACATTGTACGCGCACAATAACTTCGAGTCATTGTGATCAACCGCACTCGATTCAATTAAAAGAACAAAACACCAGACGGAGGGAGAAAGAGAGAGAAAAGAGGAGAGAGATGAATGAATGTTGGTAAATTACAGGCTCGCCTGGCAGCTAAATAGACCCATCTGTGCAGAGCTGGGACCAGTCGGACATCACAGGACGGTTGCACACACCCACACACACACATACACACACACAAAGCTGAGTCCCCAGGGAGTGGTGATTAAAGCATTTATGGGAATAGTCATTGAGGGATAAAGAGGGCTTTATGATGTCTTTGTTTATTTCTTTGTAGGCAGAGTTTGGAGTGGCTGGATTACTGCCACTTCCTGGTGAGTGACTTATTTCCCTTGATGGCGAGTCTGTTCATTGTCACTTTTAGCTGGTGTAACGCACAGGTGTGTTTATGATCATGAAAACAACCTGCTCGCCTCCATGTTTGCAAATGATACACCAGCCACTTGAGAGCACACCTACCAAAAGAAGGGAAATGTACTCCCTAAACACAAACACACACACACACACACTAAGTGAAAACTGTTGCCTGTGTTGGTTCAGACTGAACGCTAATTAACATTCAGAATGAAACCCTCCTCCCTGAACCCTCAATCACCTCGGCCAATCAGCACGGAGCCCGCTTGATTGCTTTGAAGTGAAGCAGAGACGTCGGATCGGGGTTTAAGTTCAACCATTCACCAGCTTAACATAATATCCCCCCTTCTGCAATCATCTGATGGGTACACCTACGAGGACATAATTGGCCTCCAACCGCTGGAACAAGCTCTGGCTTAGTGAGGACGGTGGGGTGGGAGGGGGCACAGAGCGAGAGGAGAGGAAAAAAACACAGATGGAAGATGAAGAAAGAGAAGAGGGGGTTATGGAGCCTCTGGGGGGGGGGGGGGGGGGGGGGGGGGGGGGGGTCGAGATGCTGCGAGGGCCTCCCATTTTCAAACATCATTAAGACGTATCTGTTTTGTGTCCCTCACGAGGAACACCCCTGCCCGGTGACAGAAGTGGGTCGCTCCGCTCAGTCTCAGGCACATCCGGCCCTGCACGGCTTGGATTAAGCGTGACCCTCGGGGGTCAAGTGTGGTTTTTGACTAATTCACGTAGACAGTGGTCTCACATTGGTGGGAATTGCCCCTCGCTGAGTCCAGTCCACAGGTTTAAAGTGCAAAGGTCAACTGGATAATCCCCCTGATATGAAACATAAAGACCTTCTCACAGCCCTTGCACCTTCCCCCTCTGTCTATCACTCTCTGTCCCTTCTCTTCTCCTTTACATTAGATCCAAGGAGCATTTCTGAGCATCGGAGACACGCAGTATGTATATAATTATGATAAACAAACAGTAATGTTGCCAACAGGATTGGCAGCCTCTATTCGTCTCTACAGTTTTTTATGGTGTATGCCACCAAGCTAGATTTAACTAGAAACTATTCGCTGGCTTGTTTTATGGCACAAAAGGAGATACATTTACAAGGGTTTTATATGATGATGCAAGAAGCCTAGTAGAAGGGTCATCTTGTAAAAATGAGCCCCTGATGCTTTTTGTTATTTATTCATTTATTTTTCGATACAGGTTGCCCACAGTAACAGCTTGTTATCCTCAGCCACCCCTGATGTAACGGCTCCCTGTTTCTGCTTTTTTTCTCGGTGCAGTATTTAAAACTGATCTACTGAGCAAACAGCATCCTGTTGCTTTGCTCTGTTTTTAATGAAGAAGAGCAAAAATAAAAGCTCAGCAACCTTGGTGACACAAAACACATTAGATTTCCTGTAGGTGCTTCACAATAAGAGTATGCAGCTATCCTCTGCATGAGGACACAGGGGAAGTGTGGATGACCTGGCGTAGCTCTGTGATTAAACTGGACTTTATGCCCATGTAAACACAATAAGAATTTGTTTAGCCCAGAAGATACAGTGTGTGTCAGTGACGAGTCAGCAGACAGGAATGTGTGCAGATGACAACGTACCTCGCCTAGCTCAAATCATGAGAGCTTCATGGACAACAGATATAAAGCATTAACATGACACTGCATAGGCTTTTATGCTCCTAAAATGTATTCTTAAATGTGTTTGTTTGATACAGCACCTGTGTTTCAAATGAAGAATTAAAAACTGGGATGGTGTTGAGTTTTGAGGGAAACACCGATGTGAGACAGAGGCTTCGAACAATATTGATTCCGTGCGTTCAATTTTTATAGGAATGATGTCACAATTAAAGTGGCACTATAAAAAGTTGCAGTGATGTTTAAAGATGGGCGCATATAACACAATCTCCTTGCCTTGCTCTCACTTCGTCTCTTCCTGTTTGTTTATGCTGCTTCAGCTGCACTTGCTTTGTGTTGCTTTAAGCCTGTTTGCCTTCTAGCTGTTTATGATAAACATAACTATTATAGCTAACTGAAAACTGAAAACTGTGTGGGCTTTTTTTTTTTTAAGAAGCAGCTGCTTATTTCATACAATTTAGCCTTTTGAGTTTGTCTTTCTATCTGACAGTGGATAGTAGAACAAAGAGGGAGGATCATGTTTATCTAGGAGGACGATAACATCGGCTTCATGTACACGGAGAGAATGAGAACAACCACCAGAGCAAAGACTTTACCAGCTTTAACCAATTTAGTAATTTCCTTTGTCAGATAAAGCAGCTGATAAAACCTGCAAGCAAAAAGCACTAAAACAAAACAAAATGCTTTTCTTTTTATAATGTCTCAGTTGTAGTAGTAGTTGTAGTGTTTATTTAACAGAGGAGTTGTGTGGAGGCCCATAGAGCCAGTCTCCTCTCAGTTTCTGTACATACTCAGGGAGGAGACGCCAGATCCCCACTATGCTGACAGTTCATGAAAAAAGATATACATGATGGAGTTTATTGTATATATTTAACTTTCTAGCCAACACATTTGTTTGAGGGCAAACTAACAACACATGTGCTTTTCCGGGCCATGATTAAGCCACCCCAAACTGAACCATATTTTCAATAAGACTAACTTGTGTACTCTGGTTTTCAAAATTAGATTGAACCGTTTGGCTTAGCCACAGATGGAACACATTCTGCTTTTCTATAAGGACCTCAGTGGAGACAAAACGAACATACACAAACATCCACAATATGGCCACACAATCGGAGCATTTCAAATATGTGAACCTGATACCCTTGATTGCTTGAGAAAACAACCTTGCTTAGCGCTGCTCACTTCAGCTGCCTCTTGTCTGCTGCGCACAACCATGAAACCGCGTGTGGCATCCTGCAATTTAACACACCGATGCTGAATGGTGGAGAGGAAGTGCGTGACTCAAGGGGAAATAGAATTAATTCAGCGCCATTCAACAGCTCTACTGCTAGAGTGACGTACAGAACCCGCTCTTACTTCTTTATTGAATCAACTTTGTCATTCTTCCTCTCCGCGCTCTCACCCTCTTCTTCTCCTCTCACTTCTCTGTTGTCATTTCCTGATTCGTGCTGGCTGCACTCCAGACTCCCCTGGTCCCTATACATGTAAAAGGCTAGTTGCGTAACCCCCGCATACATGGAAACGACACCAACATGTACACACCAGTGTCCTCTTACGTAAGAATATTTACCCCTCCACACTGTCCCTTCACTCCATCACCCAAAAAAATCACAACCCGTAAGAAATGGAGGCTCCAGTGCCACAGCGTTTTCAGCGCAGCAGAAATAATTTGTAAATTCCCCCTGCAGACTCCCGATTTAGCAAGGAGCGCTCAAGAACCCAGTGCTCTCTAAAACACACGCTCCAGTGCTGCTGCTAGCTCTGAGTCCCTGCCTGTTCCCTGAAAATAAAACATGTCAACATGACCTGCTAGTTGTGATCAGATTTATACTTTTGCTGCCAGCTCCGGCATAAAGAGAGGATGTTTTTTGTTTGTTTTTCTGTGTGTGTGTGTGTGTGTGTGTGTGTGTGTGTGTGTGTGTGTGTGTGTGTGTGTGTGTGTGTGTGTGTGTGTGTTAGTGTGCGTGTGCGTGCTGCATATACTCACCCCCTCATTAGGGTAAGCCTCCCAGCCCAGGTCGGCCAGAGCTGACATGGAGTCCAGCAACGTAACTGCAAGAACACAGAGAACAAAAACGTCAACTTACACATACTGAAGAGACTGCGAGTCACGTTTCATTTCTCAGTCTCCGTTTCCTTAAAGTCACGATAATGTTTATGATATGCAGTGTGAGGAAATTGAATGCATCTCATAACATCATGTTGTAAACCTCCCTCTGCCATCCATATAAAAGAGACTCCGAGATGTTTTCATGTTTTATACAAAGGTGTCTTTTGTTGTGCTGCAGTACAATAGCAGTGGCATCACAAGCAGTGGTAAGCCTACAATTTCAACTTTAACATTACTGTGGTTGTGCTGCAGCTGCTATGGTTCAAGGGGACACAAAGTCAGTCAGTGAAACGGCATCAAGACACTAAGGCAAGAGTATATTTTACAGTTACATTTACATTTTCTCCACCCAATACCGCTCTCTCTTTTGAGTATCAACCTCTCGAGCTCCATAGGCCTGAAAAATGTTTGTTTTGAGGGTTGTGTTGTTGAGGGAGAAAGGAGACTGTGTTCAAGTTGTACGTATTAAAAGTGGGTAAAATGGATTTCGATATTGGCATGTCTTCGGGATGAATAAAACATCTGATATGTTTTTTTTTTTGTGAGAATAATGCTTTTGTCTCATTCTCATCACCCTGCCAGGCCCACGAGCAGACACATGTGTTGGACTGTGCACCTCAAGCTGTTATGATGGTCAGAACCATTTTATCCAAGCCCAGTCATTGGCTGGAACCGGATTTCAGAGCAGGAGAGGGATTTGAGAGGTTTTTGTTAACATTTCACATTTCTCCAAAATAGAGTCACAATTGAAATCCATTGTGAACACTTTGAATCCAAGATCACTCCGATCCATGTTTTCTTTCAAAGGGCCAATTCACCCAATTTTCAAAAAACACATTTTCTTACCTGCCTTATGTATACAGCCTTTTTTTTTTTTTTTTAAACGTATAACTCTCTGGGATTGCTGCCAGCCAAACACAGTGGAGGGAAATTGAATCCCGTTTGTGGTGCTCAAAGAATGAAAGAAAAATGCAGGTAAACAAATTGAGCTGTAACTTCTATCTTGTCCCATTTACTCCGGAAATTCCTTTTCTCTGAACACTTCTCATACAACTCCACTGAAGAAATAGTCCCTTTAAAAACTGCTGACAACACAGTCTGTGGATTATCCAGACATTAGTTCTGGAGATTGATATCTCAAAACCTGGGGACATAAAACTAAAACTATCTCCATGGCTGGATGACATAATAAGTCAGTGACAGTGACAGTGAAAGTGAGAAAACGTGTTTCTGTCATTTAGATGAAACAACCCTTTCTACAAGCATTTTACAACAATTTTCCAGCCTAAAAAGTGTTTAATACCACAACTAGAAAAAACATCTTGTTGGAATATATCACTTTAAGAGGAGAATGTCATCTAGGACAAAGTGCAAAAGTAGGATGAATGCACATATGATTCGTATTGCACGTTTCCTGTGTGCGATCTCCTGTGTGACAGGAGGAAGTGGAGGGAGGATGCAGGAAGCTGAGAATGAAAAGTGAGGAGAAGAAGGTGGCAGGTTGACCAGCGGGAGGCATAATGAAAACCTGCTCAGACTCTGGAGCAAGGTTCTCCACCTGTGTGCGCATGTGTGTCATTTGTTAGTGTGTATGTGTGTGTGTGCTTGTTGAGGCTTGGCTCAGTCAGGTCCTAATCATGCCTTCAACACCGCTGACCATCAATATTTAATCAGTATCCATCTGCAGAGACTGCTGCTTCTCTCTTTCTTCTCTCTCTCTCAATCACACACACATCGTAGCTCTCCTAAGGTGATCCTCCCGCTATTGAAATCTTTGAACCTGTGCTGTCAATCCACAGATCTCAGATCAGACATCCCGAGTCACTGACCTGACACAATTGAAAATGACTGCATCACTTTAAAACAGCACCTCTGATTTTTATAAGGTACCAGCGGTGACCTGGAAAAACTATTCCAAAGTAAGAAGAAAACAGAGTTTGCCCTCCTGAATGCAAATGAGACTAATCACTCAATTGAAAGAGGTACAAAGTGCCTGTTTACAATCCCCTCTGTGTATCCATACTGCCTGTAGGTATAACAAAGGAACTGTAAAATTGGTCCGACCTCCTCTTTTCCTGGCTTCCCCTCTCTTTCTCTTCCTCTCGCACTCATGCTGTTCATCAACCCTAACTGAATCCCAGCCGTTCTCCTCCGCTCAGCACACCATGACAGCAGGGAGGCATGTCATGCTGCATTAGTGTGTGTATATATGTGTATGCGCATGTAATGGCACGCATATCTGCGCGTGTCTGGGTGCGCCTGCACCCACACAGCAGCGCCTGCGTGAGAAAACAGCTACAAAATAGTGCACTTGGTGTAATGAAGCAGAGAGAGAGGCTGCACAGCAGAGCCGAGGTGAGAGAGAGAGAGAGATTAAATGAGAGGGATGAGACAGAAACAGTGGAGGAGAGATGTTGAGCAGCAAAAGGTCAGAGGCAGCCTCCAGCCCATGTGTGTATTCAGAGAAACTAAAGACCATTTAGACTGCTTTCCTCAGTTCATGAGCATTTGAGTGGCGTACAGAAATAGGCCATAATAGTATAATAATATGTGATTTCAGGGCCCGACAGAGAGCGTGCACACACACACACACTCACATTCTCACACACACTCTCATATTTCTGCTCAGAGATAAAAGAAGTACCTATCAACAGGTTTGTGAAACGTTGTACAATCGTCTGTTTCACATACAGCCAATTATGCCAATTATATTCTCTGTGACTCTGACTTACTGTCGTACCTTCTCATGTTTTTCACGAGGGGTACAAGTGAGTACAACCTGGTCGTTTTTAAAATCACTTCCCTTCAGTCTTATCTAGGCTGAGAGATAGTTTTGGTTTTATTTTTCTGCTGATATTTGGAGGGTACGGTGGGGGGTGAACGCAATATTTTTGTGCTTAAAATAGTAAAAAGTTTCACTGAGATTCAGCTCTAGTGTGTCTTTCCAGAAATATTGTCCTGCTTACTTTTGAAAACACACAGGTCTCAATGTGATCATTTTGCACCGGAACTTCTTTCCACCAAGGAAGGAGGTCCTTATAGTATAGATGTTGTTGGTAGCATGTTATTCACACATATGTGGCTGCTGAACAATCGCATTATATTCACTCTCTTTCACACAATGTACGTAGTAGTTAGCTAGTAACGTACGCGCTGGCCTTGTGTGTGACTGTGTGTTCTGATCTCATCTTAATAATGTTCTCTCTGTTGCTTCCGCTCTTTCTGCTTTTTCCTCTTTTCTCTTTATGTTTATCAAGTGGGCTTCAATAAACCATTAGGACTGAAGTTGAAACACACTTCCCAAAATGTCGAGCTATTTTCCAAAATTGTGAGCACCATAAATTAAATTCCAACCCCCTGTTGTATTGTGGATTGAGGCAGAAATCTCAAAGGAGAGATTTCTAATAAAACCAAAACTATCTGCCAGGTTGGACACCCCTAGAGCTAAGCCGTAAAATACTCAGCCATCATTGCTTTTACAAGAAAAAAGTTTATAATGCGTCCGCTGATCGGTGCTACATCTTCAGGGCAGACTGGACACTATAGTGACTATTTTACTGGAAAGTGAGGAGACGGGTCAGGGCTAGTTGGTTAGCATGCTAACTGCAGCAGAAACAAAACAAAACAGTTCCTTACCACCACTGGACACATTACTTGCCGAGTAAAGGAATAAAGTTTGATGCTGAACTTGCAACGTTTCTTCTAGACTTAGTGAGTAAACAGCTGTTAATGCTAACGTTGGCAATGTAGCAATAGCAAGACTTACAAATAGCTACTTTAAGACATTTTTTTGCATGTGGATTCACTCATTAGGCGGAAACTTCCCTTACAGAACTGTCTAGTAAGCCAAAGTGTTACGGAAGCCATTACATATTCTAAAGCCATTTTCCAGCCCACTGGGAAAACACACACATACATAAACCTACACATTGACACTTTTTCTCTCCTCCTCACACCTCCTGTCAATACCACTTATCACTTGTAATCAATGACTAGACTCATCAATTATGTATTAGCTATAGCTTCCTGTGTGCTGACACAGCCAGTATGCATATAGGCTATATACATATATGTGTGTGTGTGTGTGTGTGTTCGTGTGTGCTATATGTGTTGTGTGTCTGTTGTCAAAGAGAGGCTGAAAACAGAGAAATTATGAAAATACATTTCTCCCCCAAACAAATGATGCTCTCACCCTATCTCCCTCTCCCTCTTCTCTTTCTCAGGGGAATTGGCTAAATTGTGTGTGTGTGCGTGTGTGCATGTGTGCGTGTGTGAAATTTAAGCCTGGGCCAGGCCGGCTTTGGCCCGGAACAAAAACACCAAGCTCATCACTAGGTCACTCAGGCCAGGCTCATGTTCGGTCTAATGACAAGTCTCTCTCTTACACACACACATTTACCCACATCTACACACATTCAGACCCACACACACACACACACACACACACACACACACACACACACACACACACACACACACACACACACATATACACGATCTCCAGGTTGATGAGCAGCTAAACATGACATCTCATACTCACAGTGGAGCACCTTACAAATTTGAGCACTCAGTGACAACAGCGGAAACAAAACAAAACAAAAAAATCTGTATACAAACATGGCTTTCCCCTGCGTTTCTATCTAAAAATACCACACAAAAAAAAATCACACATGGACAATATTTCCTGAGATTTCATCAGAGGACTTAAATGCACAGATCTATACACAGGCACATGTGACCTGATTACTGTGAGAGTTGTTGGGTTACACAGAGACACGCTGTCTTATTGATTTTAAGCACCAAACTGTGAGGTTTACATTTTGAGAATGAAAGATGAGGAGGAAAAAGGGGGTGGAGGGTGTGAAATTGTACATCAGAGATTCTTGTACAAATACAGTAAACCACTGAAACTGCGCCTACTTACACAACCGCGTGCAGAAATGACAAAACATTTTTCAATCTCTTTGTCTCTCCATCTCCTTCTGTGTCTGTCTATTTTTCTTCTCACTCCCATTTCCTCCCTCTGGGGTGTCTGTCTCTCTCTGTCTTCCTCTCTTTTTCTCTCTCCTTCTCTGTCTGTTTTTGTCTCTCTGCTGCTCTCTCTCTCCTCTCTCTCTCTCTCTCTCTCTCTCTCTCTCTCTCTGTCTCTCTGGTCGGCATACACTGCTTCAGCTGGGCTGCAAGAAGCTGTGATCCACCTGCCAAGAATCAAACGGCGCTGCCAACAGCCAGATTGGCACACAAAGAGACCGAGATGCTTACACACACTCACACTCACACACAAAACTAACAAACACACACTTTAAGATGGTGCCAGTGCCACAAAAAGAAAAGACTGCACAATAAGACCACCACACAGACTCAATATAGAGTACAATATGTGACTGCATAATGAGCTCTTAAGATCTTTTCTACTCAGAATAGAAAAATATTAAATGAATCAGTGGACTTGGTAGATAATGAAGGGCTTTGCTGACACCACCTTCAACATGCTGATCCTGCATGTATAGTCTTCATTGTTTTTATTTCTTCATGATGTTAAATATAAGATTTTCTTTTAAAGGTCCCAGTCAGTTTAAACCAATTTTCACTGAGGTTTTATGTCCCTCAACACCCGATAACCTGCTTTGAAAATGCTGACAGCTACACTTTACAGTAATCCACTTTACAGAACCTCTCGTGAAAGAACATCTTTCAGTAATAGAAAGTGAGTAGGACATGATATTAAAAAGTAATAAGAATATAATAATAAATAATAAAATTATAAGAAGTTGCAATACTCTTACTTTTTATAATGTGAGTTGTAAATACAAAGTGTACTATCACTTTCAAATTCAAATTACTTTCAAATTACTTTATTGCCATGTCAACACAGTTGCTTGGAATTTGTCTCTGTGCAACTCTTACAACAAACAAAACAACATGATCACACATAGATTAAAAAAAAAATTATAAATTACAAAAGACAAACACATAAAAAATGACTACATTAAAAAAAAACAACATAAAATCTATGCATCCATATCCACAAAATATGGATACAATATTTCTTTCATCAATA
The DNA here is from genome assembly GCF_002260705.1 of Seriola dumerili. NCBI lineage: Eukaryota > Metazoa > Chordata > Actinopteri > Carangiformes > Carangidae > Seriola > Seriola dumerili. Next base: position 4,431,452 of record NW_019174481.1, read on the forward strand.
AAGAAAATGTTCTACATTTTTCAGGAAAAAACTTTAATTTCTTGCTGAGAGCTATTATGATTTATTAATTAGATACCACTCTCATGTCTGTATGCTGGTTATTTTAGCTTAGCTTAGCATAAAGACTGAAATCAGAGGGGAACAACTAGCCTAGGTGCAGGTCAGCCGGTTAACTGTTTGCCCCTGTTTCCAGTCTTCATGCTAAGCTAGGCTAACCATCTCCTGCTAATACGTCATATTTAAAAAGACAGTGAGGTTAATCATCTCCTCTAACTCGCTATAAAAAAAAGCAAGCGTATTTCTCAAAATGTTGAACTGTTCCTTTGTATTCATCAGAGACACAGTACTACTGAGACTGAAATCTCTTCTTTAAGACAACAAAAGAGGCTAACAGCCTGCTTTAGTAAAACAAAGCCTTGCAGCTTGCAAAGCTTTCCTCAAGATAACTTACTCTGCTCCAATATACAACCGCGCACAAGTACACACAGACACATACACACCCAATATCTCAGTATTAGTAGCACCACACACACAGAGCTTCCCCAGCTTCCACTCCACTGAGAGTGTAGTTCAATGAGTGAGAGTGTTGTCAGGGCAACAAACGGGCCGATGGAGAGCAGGATGAAGGAGTGGGAAGAGTTGAGCTCTGAACTTTAGGAAGAAACTGGTGTCGTACCAAGACTGCTACACTTTCTCTCTCGCTGTCTTTTCATCAGTCCTCTCTCCACTCATCCACAAACCACCAGAGGCTCTCAGTCCGTCTTTTTTTCTTCTAGTTTTCTCTTTCCATCTGCGCCCTCATGCTCTGCTCATTTTATTGAAGTTCTCTGTTACTGTATATCCTCCCGATCCTATCCTATGGTTTGTTTTACCATACAAATGTGAGATAGGTTGTCCGTCATAATTGATAGTTATACTTATAGATCAGATGTCACTGCATTTCAGGGCATGTGCATTTAGAGAAAGGGTTTTTATAACAACACTGCATTTGTATTCATACTTCAGATTTTCTCTTTTTGTGTCTGGACGGCGTCTTTTCCCTGAAGCAGGCCTATCCCAGTGTACAATACTTCAATTTCACTTTTCAGTGCAGTTTTTGGGGGGGTTAGATGAGGTGAAATCTGGCATGATTTCACAGTAAAAATGTTATTTTTCTTCAAGTGTGGTAGCTGTCTGTAAAATGTTTCTAAGAATAATTCAATGGACTTAAATTAAATTCTAATCCCAATTCTTCTTTGATTCAGTTCCAATGCTTTCCATTCTGATCAGAGAAATATTATGTTGATCCTCTACATTTCAACACACACAAAATTAAATTCCACTTCGGGCTGGACTAAATTACACAGATTAAAATCGGTTATATTAAGTAGCCTCGATCCGTATAATTACACAGTAGCCTATAGCTGTACAAATGAGTGATAGACAGGAGCAGCCCACTGATGCTAAAAGCTGATTCTCTGAAACACATGAAAAAAATTCAATTACGTATTGACATGCATGGCTAAGTGGTAGTTAAGTGTCTGGATCATCAGTCGTCTGACTTACACAAATTAAATTATAAAAACTGTGAATGAAAGTATAACAAAAATAATAACTGTATATCATTTGCCCTTAAAGTGAAAAACAAAGTTGATAGAAGTATAATTAAATTGACAAATCAGCTCTGAAATATAATCATTCACAGCTCTAACAACACTGTGAGTATTTTTATAGACACTAAGGTGCTGGTCATGATCAGGTTTTTGGAATATCACTTAAACGTGTTTGTGCATGTAAACGCAGAAGCGCTCATCCCTGTTTTAAGAAAATGAAATATGGCAGTGCGACGCGCAGAGAAATAAATGGCATCATGTGGCATATAAACACAACACTGAGGCTACTGATCCATATCTGTGTGTGCATATGTGTCATTAACATTAAAATGGTGATGTATACACTGATGTGCACGTACGACACTGACTAATTGGTTATCGTTTGTTGCTTCCCTCTTCCATTATCTACCTTAATGATGGAGAAGTCAAAATACACCAGAGCAATGAATGCAGCTGCATTTATTTCAGCAGAAACCAAAGTGGGCAAACCCTCGACTGGAACAGAAATAACAGAGTGGTAGGAATGTTGGGGAGTCAAATCATCAATCATCTATACAGAGACATGCAATTGCTCTCTATTCCATATAATTATCAATGTGATACTATATATTCCACAGAATCTGTTTAATCAGTGATTTGCAAATGGGGACACTTACAACATTAGCTACTTTACAACGAATGTGTGAAGCGCCGTAAAAATAAACTGTGATGTGCCACTTGCTGTTGCTTGATTGGCATATTTGGCCATTCAGTACATATGTTGAATCATAAATACTTACACCAATGAAATATGTATGAGACATTGGTATGAATGGGTAGTACTTTACAATAAGACTCCCCTTATAAAGTATTTATGAATGGTTTATAACTATTTTATTAATTAGCTTGTTAACATTTTATAAATCATTTATAAGATGTTGTAAAACATTACATAAAAAGGCCAACAGTGACCTGTTGCTTGCCAAATAATGAGCCCATATTTCTCTGTACTGTTAAGCCTCATATCTCATTAGTTACTGAGCTTTCTTTGTTTTCTCCATCATCCAGCATTTGTACCTGCTGCTTCATCACATATTTGTTAAGTTACTAGCAATTAACCACTGTCAGCATTTTAATGGTCAAAAAACATTTGTAACTGGCAAAAGCGTGCCTTATTGTAAAGTGTAAAACACATCACCATTTATTAATGACTTACTATTATTTATAACTGGTAACTCGTTAATAAACGGTGATGGGTTTTACACTTTATAATAAGGTTCCATTTACCAGTTATAAATGGTAGTAACTCATTAGTAAATTTAATGAGTAGTAAGAATTAACTGGATCTTGCCGAATAGTGAACCTGCATCAGTGTATGAAAACTGTGTTATATCTTGTTTTTGATTGTTTATTTATGATTTATAAAGTGTTAACAACTGAACTGATAACCTAATTATAAACCATTTATAAATATTTTATAAGGGTAGTTTTATTGTAAAGTGGTTCCGAATGTTGTGATGAACGATGCAGAAAATTGTCAGATCAAGTCAGCTTTAATCAAAGTCTTCATGTCTCGATCAAAACAAGAAGAAATTTACAAACCGGCTGTCATCACTTCGCTCTGTTTCTAATCATCTATCTCTGTGCAATATTCTCTCACATAACTGATACAAAGAGGGAGACTGCTCAGATTAACCAAGCAAATCCTATATAGAAAAATTACGCAGGACAAACAAGAAAATACATCTACTTCACTTATCAGAAGTTCTCACTGTATTTCTATGAATTTTCATAAATAAGCCAGACTCAATGTGAGATAAATCTAACCCAATTTCAGGTAAAGATAAGTGAAGATAACAGATGAGTTGTCTTCTACACTGCAGTCACAAGTAGGAAGGAAATGTGACGAGTGCTGCAAAGCTCAGCTGCTTTAGTGAACTGATTTTTAAAAAGGAATGTGCATGGTTTATTTAAAAAACCTTATTCTCTAAAGCCTTGAAAAAATGCTCTGAAAAACTGCTCGAAAGGCAGATGGTGCGCAAAACCAAACCAAAATGAAAATATTCACGTGCTGTATGTGATGAACTGTACCTCGATGAGCTTGCTTTATTTTTTTTATTTTTTTTGGACCCCCCACCCCCCCACCCACTTTTGACAGAAGGTACATTAGCCTACTCTGCTATTTCATATACACTGGTAACACTAGCAGAACAGAAAAGATGCCATTCTGACAGACTATGACAGGAGCACTGCCCTAGTTTGTCGCTTGAAGAGGCTCTTGAGTGTGCGTGTGTGTGTGTGTGTGTGTGTGTGCGTGCGCGCTAGTGTTTGCATACGCATGTCTGTGTACGTGTATGGGTTTGTCTGTGCATGCTGGTTGAATGCTTACAGTGTTGAACTGTGACAACCAGTCAGATCCGGACACTTGTTTTTTTTAATAAGACTCTTCCACTAGTATGCCAAAAACTCATCAAGGACAAAGAGCAACACACACACACACACACACAAAGCAGAGCTCTTGAGAGTTCAGAAACATGCACATGTGCCTCCACATTACGCCCAAACTGTGATGCATCCTACAACTAATTTAAAGAACTGTTAAAAGAGCTAGTGAGGATTGAGGGGAGTGAATGAGCAGTGACAGAGGAAGCTTTTATTTTCCCGGAGTAAAATACAGGACAGATAATTCTGCAGGGTTGTCTTTCCCTAAACCCCCCCCCTCGTGTGTGTGTGTGTGTGTGTGTGTGTGTGTCTCTCCTTTTTGGCTTTTCTTCACCTTTTTTGTGCTCTGTTGGTTCTTAAGACATTCCTCCTGATGGGACAAGAGCACACACACACACACACACACACACACACATACAGGGCTGTCACACAGTGGTTGGTCACAGGAGGGTAAATTGGCCTGGAATCTCAGGAGTGAGCCACGGCAGTGGAGACGGATAGGAAATCACATGTCAGATAAAAGTGTGCTTAGACAGGCTGCTACTGTTGATACACACATATATAACATAAATACACACACACACACACACACACACACACACACACACACACACACACACACACACACACACAGACCTCAGTACCTGTCGGTGCCACACACCTGCAGTAATTGTCTGTCTAGCAACTTGTCTGTCTGCCCTCCCTGCCGCCATCGAATCAAACTTAAACCAATCTGCAGTGATGTGGACACCATCAAGTAGTAAGCAGAGAGACGTAACAAGCTTAACTGGCGAAATGCTGGAGCTAAAAAGGATGAGGGGAGAGGATGTATTGCAGGAAAACTCATGGGGGAATTATGCTTAAACAAAACAACCCCAAAACAACAGACAAATGTTTGCTAGCTTGGCTCTGTTTGGCAAACCATCACAGGATTCAGCTAATATCCATGCATTGATAACATACACTCTTCCCTTATCTCAAGAAAATGTCCAGAAGACACATGCAGACAAAAATCCCTCAACCAAAATATTTTAAACTGTTAAAAAATAGCTGTTAGAAAGTTATTAGGAGTGTTTTCTGATTGGATACTTTACATTTGGCTAAGTTTAGGCAACTACTTTGGTAATGGTTGAGGAAAGATCTTGGTCACTGTTAAAGATATGAATGGCATGTATGAATACCTTCTGACACTTAAATTCAAGCTACCAAGTTCTCAGGTGTTTTTGTGCTTATAACACCCTCACAGACGTTAATCAGCAGAGAAAAGATTGGACCAATGGTCAGCAAACATACTATATCTACGGCTGACCCAAATCCCTCTGCTGTTTGTTTGTAAGGCTGTCTAATGCAGCCTTTCACAGTCGTGGCACGAGCCAAGCCCGCAGAGCAAACAACAAAAGAAAAACAGAAAGCGAGAGAGAGAGAGAGAGAGAGAGAGAGAGAGAGAGAGGGGTGGAGGTAAGAAAACAACCAAATTCAATTTAGCCAAATTAAAGGTCAGGACAGGGGGTGCAGGGTTGGGTGGTGTATGTGAGTGAGGAGGGGCAGTGAGAGGGAAAGGAGAATTGGTTTGTGTGTGTGTGTGTGTGTGTGTGTGTGTGTTCGTTCCAGGGTGGCGTATAGACAGTGGTCAAGGCCCAGTGATCAGTGATTTGACCAGCAGTTAAGGGCTTGTTCAGAGGGGGAAGGGGTCAGCAGACATTGTGGTGGTGGAGGAGGGGAGTCGGGGGGCGCAGGGAGCACTTATAACCAAACTTCACTGCAGCCATCAGACATCACACACTGAGGGAAGACTGCCTTTGACATTAATGAACTCTGCATTTGACGGGAATCGTCCAAGCCTAAAAACTGTTCCAAGTTCTGGCTGGTTAAGACACACACATGTTCACCCTTACGAAAGGAACTGAAATAATGTGTTAAGCTGAAAACCCGTTGTTTTCTTGTAGAGAGATGTAAAACAAATTAAAACACACACGGTCTACAACATTACATTCGTTACACTCCAAAAAGTAAGACATTAAATAAGTAAGAGGAGTCTGTACTTGTGGCTGTAGTGTGGCTCATTTTAGCTCAGGCTTTGTTTACATTTGTTCACATCAAAAAAAAGAAAAACTTTATTTATACATATACATAAATAAATGCTTGAATATATTCCAGATGGTTTTGTTTGATTCCACATTCATTTTTATTAAGGAATAGTTCGACATCACAAGGAATTAACTAATTTGCTCTCTTGCCGAGTTAGCTGAGGACATCCACACTGCAGTCTGGTAAATGAAGCCACAGCAAGGAGACAGTTAGCTTAGGTTAGCATAGAGGCTGGCGTTTGTAAAACTCACTGATTAACACATTATATCTTGTTTGTTGAATGTATTGACTTCCGGAAAACCTCACAACAATGACAAATAACCACCAGCAACCCCTGCTAAAACCACAAATAGTCATTTTTAGATATTGGTTTGTGCACCAATTAAACAGACGAGACGTAACGTGTTCATTTAGTGAGCTTTAAAGGTGCTGGGCTAGATGTTTCCCCATTTCCAGTCTTTATATGAACTAGATTAACCAGCCCCTCGCTGTAGCTTCATATTTGTCAGACAAACGTGAGAGTAGTATCAAATTTCTCATCTATGTCTTGAGGAGAAAGAATATACTTCACACTGAATTTAAGCTCCCTTGAAAACACAAAAACAGAAAGAAAAAAATACTGAATTAAATGAATTTGAATAGGTGGTGCTGAATATAAAACCATATTTAGCAACCACTGACTACGGCACAATGGCTCTGTGGGTGCTGTTATGGGTTCTCTGCTCACCAGAGCACAGAGAAAGGGTTGGGTTATTCAGTTTGTCTACAACTTCGTCTCTTTCTTTGTTCCTTTTTTCATCATCACTTCTGTTTTGTCTCAGATTCTCTCTTGTGGATCTGCCTTTTATTTATAATTTCACTCTTCCTGCCTCTCTCACTCTCTCGTTCTCTCTCCTTTTCACTCTCTCGCTCTCTGTCACCAACACACATGCGCACACAATGAATCCATGAGGTGAAGCCCTCACAGCAGAATCATTCTCTGTCACTGAGCTGTATTTATAACCCCATCTATCAGCCAGCCCCGGGAATACGTGACACTATTCTCTGGACCAAGACCACCAAACTGCCCCCCAGCCATACATTACTTCAGGACGAGTGTGTGCATGTGCACACACACACACACACACACATATGTGCTTGTGTATGGGCCTGTGTTAAGCAGATATAGGGGCTCAACCTCATTACAGAAATCATACAGTGGCTCACGGCTCCTGTCCAACTGTTGGATGTGGGAGGACGAGCCAGAGAGAGAGGGAAAGAGAAGAAGACGACAACCAAGGAGAGAGGATCGGACGCCAGGAGGGAGGCTGATAGAAAATAGAGGAGGGCAGATATGAAAGAAGGGGATTAGAGATGGATCGGAGTTGAGGAGGTAGCAAAGAAAAACAGGAGGGTGCTTCCACTTGCTGTCTCTCTGATGAGAGCGGAGATCTATATCCTGCTCTGTCCAAGGTCATGGTTGTTACATGGGAGCAGAGCAATATCTCAGACTCTCTCTCTCTCTCTCTGTCTCACACACACACACACACACACACACACTTTGTGAGGTATGGCTCTGCCGATAACTACAAGCAACCATTATAGATTAAAGCAATTAAACCAGAGGCGACCTTTAACCCAACATTTTACCACAGTCAGGATCTTGTGCGAATCATAAGATGTGTGTGTACGGGAGTGTGTGTGTGTGTGTGTGTGTGTGTGTAAGTAGAGGGCATGCTTTACATATGCTTGCCTCACTGCTCACCCTCATGTTCACCTAACGAATACAGCAGTTCCCCCCCCGGCACCCTCAGGCCAATCCAATAAAAAAACTTAATGTTTAGTTTCAAGACCAATTACAGATTACAGGAAACCTTGAGACTATCGTATAAAACCACAGTTGAGTCACATTTTTTTCCATGTTCTGTTGTTTTTCTCCTCCCTCACCCTTATTAATTCAATTGTATATCATGTGCACGCAGATTTCAGGCAGAATTTGGAATTAAATCATTCATTTGCCTCCATTAGTACACTCTAATCAACATCCAGCTGCGTTGGAAGGAGGCGTAAAGCTCCGATCGCGCTTCTACTTTTTTCTACGGATTGAGGAGGTATATTTAGAGACAGTGGGGAAGACACAAAAATAGAAAGGAGTGGTAGTCTGCTCCGCTCCCCGGGATGATTCTGCACAAGAAAAGAGCAGTAAGAAAATAAAGGGAGGAGAAGGAGCAAAGAAACACCAGATAAAGAGCGCACATGTATCGCTCCTATGCGTTAGAGAGGATACAGACGGTGAGTGGCGAAGGGGCGGCGAGGACAGCAGGACAACAGGGAGACCTGTGAGCATCCACCCAGCTGTTACATCAGTGTGCCCTCAGGGTTCAGACTCATTGTGTGTTGGGCTCCCTCTGCTGGTGCACCAAAAACTCATCCACTCCTCTTCCTCCCTTAACTGTTGATGACAAAGGCCTTCAGAGGATGCTCTTCATCGCAGCAACTTATGAATGATTCCATATCCACTCGCGGATTGTGTTCCCTAGTCCACACTTAGCAGCAATTTCAAACAATTCTCTCATTTCTTCCAAAGCACCCTCAGTCCACCCTCATAACTGTGTTTCTTCTAAATGCCAACAATTTTGGAGCAGATCAATAGCTCTGGTTGTAAACTAAGCTTGTTGACAGCTTAACACTATTTTCCCGCTAACACTATCAGCTCTATCAAAGAGACTGTGTTCTTAATTGAGCCTTGAGACCTGCATCTCTCCATTTATGACAGCCTCGCTTCTGCTACTAGACAGACTCAGAGGGAGGATTTCCTGGAATAACATGACTGCCGAGATGCGTGGGTGGAGAATATGCACACTCATAGACAAACGCAAGGTATACACACACACATGCACGCATGCGCACGCATGCACACACACACACACACACACACACACACACACACACAGGCACAAAGAAGAGCAATCCCTCAGCAAAGCGTGCAGTCACAGCAGGAAAACTGGCAGGCCGAAAGGTAAAAGCAGAGCATAGGGCGGCAGACAAAAATGGCTTCATTGGATTACTGTCCCAATGGGGAACATGCACACAGCCTCTACACACACACACACACACACGTCGGGCAGTGGGCATAAAGTTGCCAATTAGACCAATAGTCAGAAACAGCAGGACAGAGAAATGACCAGAGGATGAAACACTAAGTGACTCACCCACAGAAGTCAACACACAGACACACACACACACACACGCACACACATAGTGGCTGGCAAATTCTTTAAAAAATGTATTAGAGATGAGGAACCATTTGACCTGTCAGCCACCTCAAATAATCTCAAATTGATCATGATCCACACACACACACACACACACACACACACACACACACACACACACACACACACACACACACGCACCAAAACTCACAGATGCCCCCTTTGTGTTTATCTAAATCAACAGGAGTTTCCTTTGGCTTCCAGTTGGTTTCATCATTCATGCTCATTTTAATGAATATTTTAACAGTGTGTTTGTGTCTCCCTCACATGCATTGTCTCCTGCTGTTAAAACACTCCTCCTTCTCCTCTCTCTCTCTCTCTCTCTCTCTCTCTCTCACTGCTTGTCTATCCTCCAGAGCTTTTGTTCTGTGTGAACTCCTCGGGGCTGTGACATACATTCAGCGCGATGTACGTACATCACAGTTTATATACTGTTAAGTCAGCTAGAGACGGGAGGTCCTGTCAAACCTGAGTGTGGCCTGTCATTGTGAGTGTGTGTGTGTGTGTGTGTGTGTGTGTGTGTGTGTGTGCACGTGTGTTTGATGTGATTCATTTGACTGTTTAATCTTTCCTGTGTAAGCCTGGAGTTGATTTGTGTGTGTGTGTGTGTGTGTGTGTGTGTGTGTCTGTGTGGGAGAGTGAGTGAGAAAGAGACAAAGAAAATATCAATGAAAGGCAAATCATGCAGCTGCTGACAGGGATGGAGCCAGCACTGACTGGAGCTTTTGGTGAACACTGAATGAAACAATTCCCACAATGACAATCAAGTCACAGCTGCATCATCTCCAGTCCAGACTCCTCTGACATCCAACAAGCACAAAAACAGCCACAACACACTCTCCCACTTTTCTAACAGCCAGCTCCACATACCAGTTATTCTGAATACACACAATGTTGTGTGCTTTTCTCTGTTCAGAGCAACTTCATCTTCCCCATTAAAACAAGCTCCCAGCTCCCATGTTTCAGCCCACCACGCAGTCAGGAGTAGTTAGTAAGTAAATGCATCGGCTGATTTCAGGCCGAGCATCGATGTTAATACAATAACTGGAGAGGAGCTGTGACAAATTTAATGTAATTGCTGCTCCTCATTTGCAGACTGAGGCAGAAGAAAAAAAACATCTATCAGTTATAATGAAGATATCTATAATTAAGAAGGATTTTGAAAGGGATGTCAATGTTGTTTTGGGATAATCATTATAAGTTAGGCTACTTTGATGCGAGAAGAATAGTTCCACAGATAAATACGATGTGGAGAAGCTTTTTTTCCGCCCCCGATGTCAGAAAGTGAAATGTCTACATCAGGCTCCTCTATCTTCAGCATGGCAGGGCTGCCCGTGTGTATATGTCATACAAATTTAATGTCAGTATGCTCGAGAAAGAGAAACGTGACGAACTGTTTCCCCTCTCTCTCTCTCTCTCTCTCTTTCTCTCTCTCTCTCACTCTCTCTCTCTCTCTCCGCTTTTCTTAATGCATGATTCATAACCGAGCCGAGCACTTAACGGGAGTCTCCGCCGCTCCGCTCCGCTCCTTCCCCCGGCAAGTGGAACCGCGGGATCGGGGGGCTCCTCGTCCGCCAAACACACATCCGCGCAACAACCAAGTCATCTATCTCTCTCCACTTAAGGTTCACACAACGCACGCCACGGACACCCACCTTCATTCTCCGGGTAATTCCTTAAGGCCCGGCACGGCGACAACGCGTGAAAAAGAAGCAGGGAAGACAGGAGGGAAAGAGATGGATAGATCCACAGGACGCGTGGTGGTGCCATTTTCAGGCTGCGCTGCGCCCTCGCTGCATCCCTGTTGGCGGTGTCGAGTCGGTGAGCGCAGCCTTGCGATTGAGGAGAGGGAGAGAGAGAGAGAGAGAGAGAGAGAGAGAGAGAGAGAGAGAGAGAGAGGATAGGAGAGGAGGAGACGCTGGGAAGGAGGGTCCACAGTCAGCCAAGTCCTGTCAATCAGAACGCCTGGCTCTGGGGTGGTACGACAGCGCTGTTTGGAGACTCCTTGCACCGGGTTACACTGCAAAATAAAAAATAAAAAAATAAAATTAGTTTTTAAAATACTGAAAACAACAACAAATTATATTGTGAGTGCTTCAATGACATAATCAAAATGTTGTAATCTCATCCAAAGACATCCTAAACTGAAAACAGTGCACAATGGAGCTTCAAATTTAATAATAGGCTATAAATGTCACAGCAGAACCAAACCTCTTATGGGATTAGATGATCCTAATTCTCTAACTCTAACTCTATAAAGCCCAGTCATTTGAAAGGAAATGCAGGTATAGTAAAGATGAGTGTGATCTATTGTCTAACTTAATGAAGTCATTTGACTTCAAATATTTGTGTAACCCATCCAGCCTCAGAAGCAGTGGCACTGTCAGAGACAAGTGCAACCGCTGACAATTTAACCAAGACCTCCACCTAAAGCACAGATATTTATTATTTTTGGAATTTTTACTCACATTATGCCTATATTAAATTACATGACAACATCCAGGTGATTCCTCAGTGTTTTCTTGGGTTTACCCAGAACTGCATTCTTGCGTTGAACAACCCATAACAAAACCAGCCACCTCATTACTGATCCACAGTTGTTTGGATCCACAGTCGATAGTCTGAGTAACACCAGGATAAACACTTCCATCTTACTGTAGAAAATACTGTCAATTATTTTGATAAGCGACATGGGCACATGGCAATTACTGGATTAGTGTCAGCTTCGGCTCGCCTCTCTCTGTCTTTGCCCAGTTGTTGATATGGTTCCTGCAGATGCTACCAGAAGAAGACAGCGCTGACATGCACAACAGATTCCAATCTAACACTTTATGGAGATTTATTCAGCTTATATTACATTGTATTTGACTGCAGTTTGGACGTCAAGAATGTGAATGTGGCTGTTGGTACATCTTGAGCAGGCTGTCTTTAAACATGAATAAATAATGTGTGCAGCCTGTCATATGAAATGTGCCAGGAAAAGCTGAGAGTGTGCAAGGTCAACCTCTCAATCTTCCACTTCTTTAACGCAGCCGACTGACAGGGCTCATGTGGCGAAACCGCTGCCCCTGACGGGAGAAGATGCCTCTAAAGAGGGACATGTTGCCTCTCTCGCTCAAGTGCTCGAGTGTTAGCACGTGAGTTTGTGTTCACACACAGAATATTCTCCTTCTCATCCCTCCTGTCTCAGTGTCTCCATCTGTTATAAGCAATGACAATGACATCACTCTGAAAACCAGCAACGGTTCATGCGGACAGGACTGGACAAGATTGAAACTGGCTCTGTTGGTTTTTGGGTGAATTAAACAAAGATATAATTTATAAGATAGAGAGGTGCTGAATTTTGTTTGGACAGAGCCAGGTTAGCTTTCAACACCTGTTTCCAGTCTTTACGCTAAGCTAAGCTAACCAGCTGCTGGTTAGCAAGAAAGAGAATGAGAGTAGTTCTCAAAACGTTGGACTGTTCCTTTAATTCTAACATCTACACATACATTTTGGTGTGTGGTTTTGGGTATGAATTGGTTGAGATTAGAGCCTATTTTCATATCTAAATTAGCATTTTTCTCATCGTGAATGCCAAGCAAAACTGAAAGAGACCCCTTTAGGTCACCTGATGCACTGGGGTTTTTTTCCCCCTGCTGTAGCTAGGAGGCAAATGTGATCTAACCACGCGGTGATTTATGGAAGGATCATGACCACAATTATATTTACCACGAGTAACGTTCTTCTATCACGCTTCTGTCCCAAATGAAGCTCCTGAAAGAGCTATAAAACTGTCAAACATACCCTGATTTATTCTGAAATTCTGTTTTAGACCCTCCCGGCCATGTGTGTAGCTATAGAAGTGTGTATCAGCTTTTGTGGGGTTTTTTTTTTTTTTTTGTGTGTGTGTGTGTGTGTGTGTGCATGTGTGTGAAGCAGCCACCTCCACAGATTTGTTAAGGGTCCAATTATGATGATGATTTGTTCCCTGCAATGGCTTTACTTGGATGACCTAATTTCCTCATTGAGTGTGGGGGGAAGAGAAAAAAAATACTAGTCCTTTTTTCTTCTCCTCCTTATTCTTCTCACCCCTTCCTCCTTTTTCTTTCTTTCTTTCTTCTCCTCCTTCTTCTTCTGCTGCCATGACGCTGCATTCATCCGTACGGCGACAAAACATTGCTGTCATGCATTCCAGCAGTGACAGCGTGACATGGCCCCTTAAACCCTTGTCATTCCCTCTACACACACACACACACACACACACACACACACACACACACATGCATGCACCCAAACACACATCCTGCATGCCTTGTGGAAGAGTGATCTTGCCAGTGTAAAGCGCTGCTTTTGCATAATGACATTTCAAGGCTAGACACACACACACACACACACATACACAAACACATGCAGCAACAATCCACAGTCAGAGCTGAGTGACAGTAGCCTACAACAAACATTTGAAATGTGTCGTGTGTTTCCTTATGCCCTTATACACATAACTCTGTCTCCATCTGCCTCTGTGTCACAGGACTTATTTCCACTTGGAAGTACTGATCTCTTCCTAGCCTTTAACTCGTTTTGAAAAGAATGTCTTTTTCATTCGTTTTCCCTCCTCTTCTCGACCTCTACATTCTCACCCTTCACCCTGCCTGGCCTGGCTTGGTCAGCTATTCACTTTCTCTGTATTGCTCCACTAACCAGCCACACCACCTCTCTTTCTTTTTCTCTCACAAACACACAACCGCATTGTATACATACTCAGAATGCCTCCGTATAAGAAAATAGAGGACAGTCACAAACTTGGATAAGCGCAACAGGCAAGCGCGGCAGGAGTGTGTGCAAAGTGTGTGTGTGTGTTGCATACATGTGCCATCGGCGGCGATCGCTTGTTTGACAAGGGGCAGAGGTGATGACAGGGTCGTCTGTCTTGCCAGGACCTCCCCCCATAGCCACCACACTCTATATACACACACACCCTTAGCCCTATTCAAAGCCACTCACTCATGTGGTAATGTCTCTATTGTGACAGCCTGAACGCTTTATGGGCAACAGCTTGGTGCTGGCATTTGGGCAGAGGCATTAGTGTGTATATGAGCATGTGCGTGAGTGTGTTAGTGTGTGTGTCTGTGTCTGGCTCATCCGCTGCGGAATCCGCCCAACTAGTGCTCGAAGCATTGAAACCTCGACTCCTCTGCTCCAGACCGGTGACAGAAGAGCAGAGAATTGCAGGACAAGGGATGGGAGGCTGAGGTTGATTTCGGGCACCAAGATTAAAGGACAAGACTGCACACACACACACACACACACACACACACATATACACACACATCATTCCACTTCACTCCACTCTTACTTTCCTACTTCCACCGTCTCCGTTAAGCAGGCAGAGCGATTCGTCATGTCAGAGAGCCCTGGTGCTGCCATACAACAAAAGGTGAAAGGGAGTGTGGGAAAGGGCTGGTGCACAAAGCTCTCCCTGCCCCCGTCTGTCTCCCTGTCTCGGTTGCATACGCGGGCCGAGGGTCCCTTCGGCATCCCCCACCCCGTAGTCTCCAAGGCCACCATCTGCAAAAACACCAATCTCCCTAAACCTAGTGATACACCTCCATATCAAAAGTTCACTTGTTAATTTTGCGGTGCAGCATAATGTAAGTCAGGGCACAAACACAGCCAGGAGCGAGGTTATTATTTTAACTATGACCACAAATCTTAAAATGTATGAGTTCATAGATAGTGCTCACAAAATATCTCAACATCAGTTCTCTGGAGCCTCCCTCCGAAAAAAAGTCCAGACAGTCATTCAGCCGGGGAGATAGAAGGAGGAAGAGACGGAGGGACAGAGGGAAGGAGAAAGAGATAAAAACAGCTATTCAAGGAGAAAAATCTGCCAGTGTCTGCCAGCTCTACCCACAAAAAGAGAGCGGGAAAGAGAAGGAGGATCTCCTTGAGACTGACGCCAGCTATGCAGACAGAGAGGCAAACAAACAAACAGGCAGACAGACAGATAGAGAAGCTGAGAGAAGAGGAGGACATTCACACTGTTCCAAGTAACTTCTCATCTGGTTACTAGAGGCCAAAATATTGGTGCCACACACACACACACACACACACACACACACACACACACACACACACACACACACACACACACACTGGCACACATGCACACATACAAACTGCTGACTCGTGGGCAAAGTGAACGTTGTCTGGCATACAGTATAGCTGAGTCCAGAAGAAGGATATTTACTGTAAGCCAGGAGCAGTCAGTGTCTTACCATCTCAATCATGTCCCTCTCAAACAGAGGAGTGATTTAACAATCAATGGAAACTGACCTTTTCTTCCTGTATCACATTCCTGCTGGAGCTGACCTGTTAGCCAATGATGGGAAAACATGCCGATTCACCCGAAGAACGAGGTGAACAACAACATTTTGAACAACACGCTCATTTGCAAAAAAAATTTTCCAATGAGTAAGAACATATCTATCTTTATGCAGCTCACAAAACTAGCTTGAGTGTAATAGAGACAAATGGGAGAAAGCCGGGGAATTTATGTTATTTGCCTCGGCTGGTGTCACATCATATCAAAGGCGTTAAAAGAGAGGGGGATGGATGGATAAAAGGAAGGATGGAGTCATCATGAGTAACTGGAGTTTGCCCAAACAGTGACAGTCTGTTGGCAGAGAGAGGAGGGAGAGATGCCCAGCTCAGAGCTCAATCATTTCCTGCGTGCTTAGTGCCTTATATCGATAGGCTTGGTGAGATCAAGGAGAATATGAATAGGGATTTAGGCTTCACTGTCATACATATGGATCACACAGAGCTGCTGTCATCAGGATGCTAGTCTCATTATGATCTGTAGTCACTGATGCTTCACTTACAGTTAACCCTTTGTCCAACAGTGTTCAAAACTATGAAGGACATCGTAGAAGAATGAAACAGATACCTTCGATAGTAATTATTTTCTCCACCAGTGTCACAGTAGAAGAAAAGCTCTGGAGTAAATAATAAAATTCAATGAATTCCATTTAGCTGCTACAGTTTTAGGGTTCTGGTATTTTTCATTCTGGCTCAAACTCACATTGGATGCTTTTACATGGCAATGAATATTCTGGTTATGATCAGGTATTTGGAGTATTCCTGTTATGTTTTCAGAGCAGCAATAAACAGTAGTTATACATAAAACAGAGTGATCAATATGTTGATCTCACTAAAATGTTAACGGATGCAGTCATAAGTTGTTAAAGTGGTATTATATGCCCGACAAACACATCATGCAGCATAGAGTTATAAAACATGCAATACTGAAATGTAAGACATAAATATAAGAGAACTTATCAGGTTGTTATTGAAATACTGATAAGTATTCCATGCATGCATACATAAATACATACATACATACATACATACATACATACATACATACATGCATACATACGACCCTCACGGCAAAAGGTAAAAGACATGGGAAAAGTTAGCAGCACGTAAGTAACAACAGTAAAATTAGTAATGTTCTATTAAGATTAATAGGTTGATGTCTGATTGTTCAAAAGCCAGGCCTTGAGACAGTGAGGTGAAGGTGTGGTAGGAGGTACAGTTCCCTGTTTTGGTTGGTAGGATGTTCCACGATAGAGAAACTCCCACAGAAAAACATGATTGGCTGAAGGAGCTGAACCTGAGTGGGATTACACAGTCCACTCTCAGAGCAGATCTTGTAGATTTGTCGTTTACATTTTTCTGTTTAATGAAAGAACCGAGCAGTGGAGGAGCTTTGCCATTCAGTATCTTAAACATCAGGCTGGTGCCAGTGTATTTCATAAGAGTTTCCCAGCTGAGGAGGTTTATTTGCCAAGAATAGTACAGTGATGACAAGAGTTGGATTTTCTTGCCTGACACCTTGAGAGCCTGCTTGTACAACGACAGAATGGCCTTCAGTGTTGTACCTTTTGCTTGACTCCAGCCTGTCATACAGTATTTAAAATGAGGGATGATCACTGCATAATGTATATAGTTTTGCTGTTAGGCAGTTTCTTATATATCTAAAATTTGCCAGGTTGTATTTGGTTATTTGCATTACTTTCTTGACGATGATAAAGTGGGATTAAGGATAATACCAAGATATTTAACATGGGAGACTGCTTGGAACTGTCTTAGCATTCATGTAAATTTGTCATTGTTGCATTCAGTTTGCCAGCTGCTTGTTCTTTGGTTTTTGCTTAGTCTGCATATATCTGAACTTCACACCCTGTGCAGGCTGATTGTAAATCATTTATGTACAAACTGAACAAGAGAGGTCCCAGGATGGATCCCTGGGGTACACCCAATTCATTACTCAGCAGCGTTGATATTTCACTACTCACCCTTACACATGTCTTCATGTCATAAAGACAGATGCCTACAGGACCTGCCATACAGACTGTCCATGGGAGGTAATTCAAACATATATTTAGACCACAGTTTCAATAATGTCTAATGAAGGGGTGTGCAGATTGAGAAAATAATCGAAAAAATTTGAAAAAACTTGGGTTTAAACAGATAACTTGTTTAACATTGTATTTAATGAGATTATCATATTGGTTGAGGTGGGACTTGTTATAGGGACATGTAGACTAAGGAATTAAACTAAATTACACTAAAAGTTCACTAAACTATAACAAAAGAAAACCAAACAAAACTAAAATAAATCAAAAGTGAAAGAAGTAAAGCTGCATTAAGTGCAGTTTTGTTCACTTAAGGAAAGCAAGTAGCATAAGAAGTGTGTGACACAAAATGATTGAATTTACAGCTAGCACAAAGGCAGCTGGACCAATACAATGGCCGGAGAAATTGTGTAACATTTGATTCAAAGTCAGAATTTAAAAAATGGCTCCACTGTAGATGTAATCTTTCTAAGGAAGTGTGGATTCTTCTTTCACCTTTCCTTCACACACACAAACAAAAATTATGTACACAGAGCAGATACACATGTTGGTGTGATTTGTCACCGTCTCTCTTGGCATGGACAGGCCTGCACTAATGGACGAACACTCTTTGTGTGCTAAACAAATTAGCTCCATTACTAAGAGACAGACAGCAAGGGTGAGAGAGACGAATAGAGAGGGGGAAGCAAAGGTTCAAGATAAGGGATATAAAGGGAGATAAATGCAGTGAAAGACAAACATAAAAAGGAAGAGGAGCGAGGGAAGAGATTTACGCATGGTATACAATGAATAAGAGAAGAACCGTCTTATCAAACCCAATTTTGTGTGAGTGTATGTGTCAGTGTGTATGTGTGAGCCAGGCTAGACATCTAAGCGCTTCGAGCCCTCGTGAGAGAGAGTAAATGTGCATTATCGTCCATCCATCACTCACTCATTACTCATTCACTCACTTACTCTCAAACACACACATATACACACACAAGGAGCACATACATGAATGCTGATAGGCCTTAATACGTGCACTTAACACCAGACTGGATGCGAGTGAGACACACTTATCTCCATGCAGCTGTGAAACGATGCTGAGTGCATCTGTGAATGTGTTTATGTGTGTAGGAGTGAATGTGATCCTCCAGGTTTCAGGTCAAAGCAATTCTCTGTCAAATGAATGGTTCATAATCTGATTGACAGACAGACTCCCTCCTCCTGTCTGTCTTTTCCTTGCTTTCTCATCGTTCGTCATCCATTTTTGTTCTTTCTCATTATCCCTCCCTCCTGTTGTATACATTTCTGTGTTCCTTTTACACCCTCTCACCTCTTCGTATGAAACTCCTTTTGATCCTTCCACCCCTTTTTAACACCATATTTGTCCTCACCTCCCCTCCGCTACTCTCCATCCTCCCTCCATCCTGTCTCACTCTTGATGATATAAACACATCATTCTGTCTGCACCGTGATCGCATTACCTGTGGTAACGTCGCTTATGACCACAGCACCTCCGCCATCTGGAAGTGTCTGTGTGTGTGTATGTGTTTGTGTGTGTGTGTGTGTGTGTGTGTGTGTGTGTGTGTGTGTGTGTGTGTGTGTGTGTGTGTGTGTGTGTGTGTGCGTGCGTGCGTGCGCAAGCTCCTGTTTACAAACATGCATAAAAACTTGCCTGTACGGTCAAAGTGAATGCACAAAGACTTTCCCATCAGTGAGTGATGGTTGTACTGTAGTGGCCTTGAATCTTTTCTCTGAAATTACTACAGTCACGTACAGTTGTGTGAAGCAGTGATGCTTTGTAGTTCTGACATGCTGCATCAATAGAGAGATATCATTTAGACCACCCAGGTTACATGAGGTTCTTATGCTCATGTGGAATTATCTCTGGCTCTTTGCCTTAAGAGGCAGGTTACACCATGGACAGGGCAACAGTCTATCGCAGAGTATACTACACAAGGACAGCCATGTCACCAAATCAGCATGTTTTTTTGGGGTTTTTTTTGCAATTCTATGACTGAAATATGCTTTGGTCTGATATGTCTCAACAGCTATTGGATGGATTGTCATGAATGTTGGCACACATATTCATATCCCCCTCAGAATGGATTTTCATGTAATGCTATCATCAGGAGAAAATATTTTTACGACCAAATACCTGCAAAACTAATGACATTCCCGTCAGCCTCAGCTGTACTTTGTGTTGGTGCTAATTAACTCATTTTAGCATGCTAACTTGGCTAAATTAAGATGGTGAACATAGTAAGCATACATACATAGTCAAAATCGGCATGTTAACATTGACATTGTGAGCGTGTTAGCATTTAGCTCAAAGCGCAGCTGTGCCAGCCTCACAGAGCTTTGAGGAGGGTTTCTAGTCATAGGGTCCCAGCATTAGATTCAAATCTTGTTGTTACAGGGCAAGCTTAACAACTAATCTGCCATGCCATGCTAGAGTAAAAGTGACTGTTAATAAATGTGATGAAGATAGTATAGTGATAATAATCGTAAACTTATCTAAAAGGGAAAAAAAAGTTAGAGAGGGTATTCTTTTAGCGCTGCTCTTTCATAATTTTGGGTTACTCATGAGACAAATAATTAAAAAAAAGAATAAACAAATTTACCGCAGCAAAGGCTGAGATATCCAGACATTTAGTTCCTAGTGTGGGTCAAGCTCCAAAAATGGTGGATCCTGCATTTTCCCAGAATGCAACTAGCTGCATGTTTTTGTTAGACTGTGTCTAGCCCATGTTTTCACCAGGGGTTATCCTCCAGAGCTACAGAACACAGCCTCAGTAGTAGTCCCCAGGTTGAGGAATGTAGAGTTTGTTCAAGTTGGTGGAGGGCCCCTTTAAGAAATTGCCTAAGAGGAAAAACATCAGAAGAAAACAGTGAACTGGAAGATGATCATATTGATCCTGTGCAAGTAAAGGCCATTCTCACCTACTCAGAGCCGGTGAGAGCACAGAGAAAAGATTGAAGCCAGTTTGGCCTTGTTCCTGTGTATATGTGCCAGTCTTTGGTTAAATGTAGGAGAGAAACTGATGTAGAGTTCAACGTGAGCTGGGCCTCTGCATTTATAAGGTTGAAGCCACTGTGCCCTAATCAAATAGATGGTGATCGATCTGATAGCCCTCAATTAGAGCACGGCTTCCTTACCCCTGGCCTACCAACCTCTAACCTTTCTATGGATGTATTTACAGTTAGAGAGCAAGCAGCCCGGGGGAGAATGCAACCCACAATGCAATGCACACACTCCCTTAAAGGCTGTAAAAGAAAAACACTTCACCAAAGTTTCCTTTGACATTATCACAGAGATTTAATGATATGCTACAGGCCTCATTTAAACTCTTAGCAGCTGCCCAGGATCTATAGTGCCATGTCACTCAACAATCAATATCTCTTACACACACACTCACATACACACGTACACACACCCTAGGAGGAATCTCTCTTATCGGGTAACATCAGATCAAGCAGATACACTTGAATGGCTATTGGGGCCAGATTGACTCACAGTGAGGGGACTCAGGATCAATGTTTTTGCTTGCAAGCCAAACTCATCCTGTTCTGGTGTGTGTGTGTGTGTGTGTGTGTGTGTGTGTGTGTGTGTGTGTATCCAGGGAGCGCTTGCCTGCCCAACCAGCTGTCTGCTTATTCACGGCATATTAATATTAAGATGCTGGTGGCGAGGATCAGAGGACAGACCCACAACCCTAAAGCAGGCCGATCGCGTCCATGGACTCGCCTGACAAGAGGGGCCCCGGGTCGAGCTCCCCCGCTGGGCTTGAGAGACAAAGACAAGTGCCTGTGTTTCCAAACATGGGCCCCTCTCACCACCCAGAGGTCAGGAACTTAGAATAATCTAGCTCAAGCAGGAGGGACCATACTTTCTCATGCACACACATACACACACACACACACGCACACACACGCACGCACACACACAGATTTAGGGATTAAGGCTTTGATATGACCCTGCTTAACCCAACAGAGTAACAAATAGCAGGGTGTCACAGGGGGGACGAGAGGGCTGTAGGAAGAGAGTTTCAAAGGCTGGGGGGTCTACGTAGGCATAAAGACGAAAAAAGTGGTGGCGGTGGGGATGAAAAAGGGCAATCATGGGACATGTGCTTGACAGACAGAGTTAGCGCTCATCCGCTAAAAGACAGAAACAAGAAGCAAGAGGGTGAGGACTGGTCGGACTGTATGATCAAAGCAGATAAATAAAGAGAGAGATGAAGAGAGAGGGAGACCTTGCTGCAGTCAGCCATGAATGAGCTTGCTGGTCTAAAAGGGACACATGCTCTTTGATCCTCCTCCAGAAAGGCTCCTCAAGCACAGCCTCGTTTGAAATGCCACCACCGATGGGAGACAAATGACTGACGACCAAACGCAATAATCAATCAGTGGATTCATCACCTGCCCTCCAAAAAAAGACACACATCAGGTTTTTCAACACTTTATCAGAGCACAATATTAAACAAGCAGCCTGTGTTTAGACAATGTAGTGTCTAGAATGGGAGATCTAAATTATTCAAAGCCAGCTGACATTTTATCTCCTTAGCCTCACAACTTACTGTATTGCCATGAAGAGCAGAATAATGTCAGCTATAGCCTGGGGGTTGCAGTAGTTGTATTTTTGCCACTCTAGACTACTGGGCTAAATTTGGATGACTCTCTCAGAGCCTGTCAAGCTCAGGCTTCCCCTTCACTCACTACAGGGGAAGTACGCCATCTAGTGCTCGAGTAGTGTGAGGGTTCACAAAAGGAAGAAATTACAGAGGAGCAGATCATAGTGTGCATCAGACATTTAGTGAAAAGAAAGTGATGCCTCACTAAAATTAAAAAGAAGATAATCTTTGTGGAATCTCACAGCACCATGTGGTCTCAAATACATTTAAGAACCATTCATTCTAAGTGGAGCAGCTCTAATTTCTCGGTTGTTTTGTTTTCCTTCTGATTTTGTGAGAGGGGAGAGGGAAGATATCGTTTGCTCAACGATGTGATTCCTAAATGGAAAAAAGATAAAGAGAAGACAGATTTTGATGGATACAAGTCCATTTGAAATGTTTTCAAGCAGTAATTGCGCACAAAAATTTAATTTGTTGTGATCATGAGTTGATTACATTTTTGTTGTCTGGCCCCTACTGGACCCCTCCCACCCTGCTTTCTGTATGTACCCTGTTACCTTCAAGTTACTATTAGTTACTGTACACACAAAGATGTAAAACCAACCACTGTTCCTATGCTGGAATAATACAACCTTGCTCTGGAATTTCACACACAATTAGATTGAACTCTTTTATATATATTTTATATATTCACTTTTTATATTTTACATCTATTTTTTTATATTCACTATAAGCCGCAGCCATTAAGGAAATAAACATAGACCACAAGATTAGAAAATAATGCAGGACCTGCCTTAGCTCATATTGCACTAGTGGTGCTACAAATTTGCTATTAATCAAAGTACCAATATCACTTAACAGTAAACATGGGGCTTCTGGGACCCTTGGTGGTCTGTTGCCCTGGGGTAGTTGCCCCTTTTGCCCAGTTGACAACAAAACATTTGGGCTATAAAATTCTTTTGATAAAAGCACATATAAGATAATGAAATATAACATTTCTGCTACAGGCAGTTGCACACAACCTTATAGGCCTAGTATTAAATACACTATAAATTGAATTAGGCCTACAACAAGCTTGATTTAAAAATTACGACTGTGGGACCTTTTGCAAAGGAATAAGTTAAATCCACAGGAACAACACAAAGCAGTAACACAATAGGAGAAAGTGGCCTTCACCTCCCAACTAATCGGACCATTTTACCAAGTCTAAGGAGAGGAGTGGACAATTTGCTGTCTATAATAGCATTGGCCAAAAGAGACAGGTTACTGAGGAAATGATCGTGCTGGATCAGCTGTGGCATTGCGCGTCTCCCAACCGTGAAGAAGTGCGGGCGGAGCGCCGCTATAATTAAAGCGCTTATTGATTAGTCTGTACGCGCTCCTGCGTCCTCTGGACCGTGAGCCGGAGGCGCGGGGCGGACCGCTCACTCTCACAGACATTCAAATCACCTCAGAGCCAGAGAGCAATGTCTATGCTAATTTCTATGGTAATACAGCCCCCCCCCCCCCCCCCCCCCGGTTCAAGTCGATTATTGACGCTCTCCCTAAATGGACGGTTGATCCACAATTGAAGCTTTGTGTGGAGGGGTCAATAGCAAAGAGATTGATACCGGGGCAGGAGGTCAGTTTCATTTCAACTCCACCGGTTTCAGGAAATGAATTGGGAATGACTTAGTTAATTGGAATATTAATTGAAAAGCAAATGACATTTCTCAACTCCGAGTGGGATTTCTGGTCATCTCCTGGTATTGAACAGAAATATAAGACCCTACATATAGAGGCCCAGGGGAATATGACAGAGGCCCTCATTTGTTGAGGATCAACCTCTCTCCAGTTTCATTTAGGCATTTATATAGGCCTATTTTTTCATAAGTTTTCACAAGCACTATGTGTGTGTGTGTGTGTGTGTGTGTGTGAAGACCACAGAGACAGAAAACTAAAATGAAAGAAAGCATAAAACAATACAAGTCCTGGGGTAAAATAAAAGTGAACTGGCCATACTTTGCTTGCTGGAACAGAGAATAATAATGGTTGATGGTTGATGGACCTCTGATGGGTGCTTGGGCCGGGGGCAAAGCAGAACATCATGCAATCAGTCTGAGAAAGGTCGGTGTATTGATCGGTGTGCATGGCTCCACTCTTACATATCAAAAACATCTCTGCTCTTCCCAACACTTCCCTAGCTCTAAAAATGACCTGAAGTGCACTGCTCTTTACAACAGTCCATCTCAAGACAGCCATTGGGCCTGTCACGCTGAGGCACCAGCGTCTCTCAGACTCAAAGCCAGACACATAGCTCTTTGTTACAGCATACCTGGCCTTTATAGAAGTTTTCTGACTGCTTTTCTTACTGGAGATGAACTTATCAGAATGTGCACACAAACAGAAAGGAGTGAGTTAATCACACTGTCTGATCATTACTAGTCTACGAAAAGAAAAAAGAAGAAGACAGAATCACGTATCTTTATCTTCTGAAATGAATCAATAAGAATTCTCAGTGTTGGATAAAGGATAAAATTAAACCTTGATCTGTCTGGAGCTGATTCTTTATTAAACAGAGACGGCAGACACAGCCAAATATATCCATCTGATGAGACATTCCTTTAATTACTGGTCTCATTTGAGACACGCCACTCACTTTGTGTCTGTGCCTGTGTGTGTGTGTGTGTGTGTGTGTTTGCTTTGAGCTGCCCACCCACCACCGATGTGTTTCATATCAGGAAACACTCTTCTCTGCCGCAGCCTGTCCCAAAAGTCTGTCCCCATTTCTACTGTAATAGAGTAGACAGAGGGCACAGATGTGATGTAGGCTGTGTGAATCATGCATGAGTGGGTGAGTGGGTGTGTGAAAGCATTCAGTGTGGTCAGAAAGTTGTGGTTTGAGGCAGAGGAGTTTGTTTTTCCTTATTCATTTACTCACCGATATGCTCTGGTTGTGAGGTGGGCTTGTGTAAAACCCCGGTCCCATTTACTGCAGCCTCTGTGTTCGATTGTGTGGCCATATGTAAATATGTTCTTAAGGATGCCCTCATGTCCCTGTATAGGGGCTCGACAATGTGCTTCTCATTCCCATTTGTGGTCGATATCGGATGAGGATATGAGAGTCAGTATTGATTGTAATTTCCTGCGACGCTACGTTCCACTCTCTTGCTTTATCAGGAGACTAATTCCTATCAGCTACGCTGTCGGCCAACCAACAGCCCTGGCCGCCGGCCAGCACAACAACTAATGAATAAGAGAGGAGCGAATAATCCAGCGAGGCATTTCTGCTCTGACAAACAGGTTGCCACAGGGATGATAATGATGAGACTGGGATATTGGGTGTGGAGAAATGTGTACGTTTGTGTGTATACGCGTGCCGAGTACATCATTGCAGGCAGGTCATTATGTTGCTTGCATGTGTTCCTCCATGCCTTTGTGGGTTTGTGTATGTTCTCCAGTTTGTGCATTGTGCTTGCTGAAGACAAACACCAGCCAAGTTTTCAATGATTTTAATGACTGGACATTTGGGACGACGGGCATTTGTGTGCTTCGGGATTTGCTGTTGTTGACTGAGGGAGTCAAGGGCATGAAGACAATGTTTGCCTTCCATCCTGACAGCAGGTGGATGGCCAATCAGCTGTTTTTTTTGCTGTCATTGTAGAGCTGGTGTAATGATGTGATGGCTGCGACCTATCAAAGGGCCTAGATACACACTGAAGGTTTCACTTCTCTTCTATCTTTCTCTCTCAATCACACCTGTTGTGTTTCAGTTTTTCTTGTGTTCTTTGTGTTGCTGTTTATCCGTCTGGCTCTTTGCCTGTCCGTTGCCCTCACCTCCTCTATATATCCTTTTCACTCTCTCATTTTCAGTTTCTCATTTAATCCATCCTCTTTCTTTCGTTCTCACTCATTTTAAGCTTTAAATTGAGTCCATTATAATGGCAGTCTGCCTGGCTTTACAGTTGGCTAAATGCTGTGTTAAAACTTGAGGATTAACGTATGCGTCCTTCTGAATACACTATTCACAGCCCCTCTTTCCTAAATGTGTGCCCTTTAACTATTATATAAATGTACTTTTCAATACTATTTCCTCCCTCGTCCACATTACATTTTTTATTCCTTTTCTCCTTGGAAATAGAACTAAGAACTATAGAACTAAAACTGTCTTGTCACCATGAAAAGCCACCATATCTTTAATCAAAGGTCATTCACACACCCACAAGTGTTTTCACTTATTCCGACTGATTAGACCTCTGCTAATGCTGTGTATATGCAGACAAAGGAAAAATATCCCACATTTTGCCCCAGTGTTATTACACCAGATACAGTATATTACCTAGATTTGTTGTGTTACGTATTTGTAGCAGTTTCACCAAGTGAAACCAGATATGAACGGTATATAACTTCTAGAAAAATAAGCTAAATGGATAGTGTTAGTGCTAGTAATGGATTTTATTTTGATGTAACAGTCAGTGGTGGTACATTTGCTGCTATTCTGCCAAAAATTTGTGGACACTTCTGTAGGTCTTTTCACAAAGTGTGAGATATCATCAGTGCCAGAAATTCGCAACGTCGCTGACTCAGAATTATACTCAGAGTTCAAAGTTTAACAACATTGAAAGCATCAAGATGGTGGCCGGAGGGATGCTCAATTAGAGGCCGAGGTCACAGGAGGTCACAATTAGAGGCTAACCAATACTGGATTACTCAGGCTGATACCGATATGATATGATTTCATTGTAGAGATAACTGATGCGAAAATACACAGCAATATTTTGCATTTGAAAAAACTTGTTAGTGTTCTCTGGAGGACAAACTCTGTTACTATGACATTGCTCGTCTCAAGCATATCTTTGTCAGTTTTGCCATTTTGTGATATTTATTTGCTAACTAAGTCAAAGTAAATACACATTAATTGTAGGGGCTTGGTTTGGACTGGACGAAGGCTGTGGGGGTGGGCAGGTGAAAAATGGTGGAGCAGAGGTTCAAGAATGGAGGCTGCTGGGCTGAAGAGGTGGCAGAGAGGCCGACAGGTGATGAGTGACTCAGCTGGATCCGTTGAGGAAGGACAGGTTGTAACAAGACCTAAGGCAGGCAAACTCGATATGAATAATCCTTAAGTACAGGAGAGAATGATGTTAGACTGATGTTCAAAACAAACCACAAGGAAGCTGTTAGGAAAATTATCAAATAAAACTCAGGAACACCATCTGAAAATTATAAGAGATAGGATAGATAGAAAGGATATTTATTCTTGCAGCAAGGGAACAAGTTACACACCAGAGCTCACAGTGCAAATGTTCAACAGATGCAAGATTCCCACAGAATCTTATACACAGAATACGTGAGAGTGACCTGAATTGTTGCTGAAATGAGACAGACATAATAGAGCCTTATCATAGTTAATGTTTTGGTGTAGTGGTCAGGAGGATCAGCAAAAGGTCACTGCGCTCCTCTCAGACAACACTTGTCTTAAAAGTAAACACAATGCACACAATAATGGAAAGTTCTATTCAGGATAATACAGTTTCCCTTTAAGATGGTTATGTTAATCATAAAGTATCACAATTTTTCCAACAGAAGCGAACAAGCATTAACAAAGAGGCCTAGACGTATACCACTAAGGTAGACTGAAAAATCTGGTGAAGAGTGACTGGGAAACCAGGGTTGAAATACTGCTGTTGAGAATCAGGTGTCCTGGCTGTAGCAGTCAGGAGGAGTGGATTGGAGCCAGGGAGGAGCTAAAGGGAATGCCATGCCCCGAGACACACAAGCACACACAAATGGAGTGAGAGAGAGAAACAGACAACACAGGAATCACAGGAAACACATGGAGAAGTGGAATAACAGTGGAGACTCAAGGAGAAAGGGGAACACACCTGGAGCCTAGACCATGGCAAAAATACATTTTGAGAACTACTATGGATAAAGCTGGATAGTGCAACACAGCTAATATGGTAACTTCCTCCATTTTGGACCTGCTGTCAATACTTAGAGGTCTCAAACAAACTGAATTTGCATGTCAACCTTCACCAAAGTTGAGCTCTGCGGAGCAAAGATTTACTTTGCCTCTAAGAATGCTAATTACAGCAATTCCGGTGAAACAAATTTGTTTTGGCTGAAAATGTCACACTACTGATATGAAACAGGAAGAACAAGGCTAACAGTCAAGAAGGTGTCTGTCAAACCGTCTTCACACACACATGCAATCTTGAGAACCAGCCAACAATAATTTCAACCTCCTGTGTGGGCGTGCCATGGATGTACAGTGCTGTTCAACAAAGCGTGACTGAGAACGTAACTGTCATTATTGTGTATGTGGTTGACACCAAAGTGAACATTACTTTGAGTTAAATATGGAACACAGATTTTTGATAAGAATAAATCATTTATGTATAATTTTTAGATAATGGGCTGCAAGAAATTTCCCCTGACCTTATTTAACATTTAATAAAAAAATCAATTCTTCTATTAGCTTCTAATACTGCATACTATCAGGGACTCTAGACAGAACTTGTGGGTTTCAGAGTGAGTGTAGAGGAAACTGACAAGTATTTCTATTTGTATGTTTAGACTTTTCTCGGTGGATTTGTACTTTTGAGTGATGCTACATTTGTATGTGTTGCACTGTGGGTAGGACTGTGGTTGAATGATATATTTCTCATCTCTGACTGATGAAAGGTGAGCTCATTGTTTCCTCTCCCCACTGTGTGGCCACAGTGACTATCCTCCATGGTGACGGGTTTGAAGAGAGGTGTGAGAGAGAGGCGGAAGGGCTTGTATTTTATAAGAGTGGAGATGACAACTTGAATGATCAGAAAGACTACTCAGCCAAGCAACGAGATTATTTTCTGTGAGTGTTTCAGATTGTAAACATTTGTGTTGACAGATTTTCACGCTCAGCCACCAAAGGTCAAAGCCACAGTGTTATTTTGAGGATGAAATTCTTCCTGGCGACTCTTCTCTGCTTCATGATGTGGATGAGCGTGGCCCATGCAGGTGAGTACTGAAAAAAAAAGTACATAATTGTCATTGAGTGTATGGTCTGAATGTTTTGCCAGCATAAATTGAAGGGTACTTAATCTTTCTTTCTCTATGTTTGTCTTGTTTAGCCCATGGACCTGTAATGAGCTGCCTGTGTCCGAGAAGGTCCACCACCAAACCCCGCATTCACCTAATTAAGAATTACACCATTCAGCCTGAAGGCATCTGTCACACAGCTGTAGTGTAAGTGCAACTATCAACTAAGTTTATTCACAAATAAATAACATTACATTTTGGGTGGGTTCAACCAAATTTGGAAAAAAAAAACAAACAAAAAAAAAACATTTCAGCGTTTTACTTGTCCAGGTTTTCAGGTACAGCTAATCAGCTACATCTTTTTCCAGGGATTGTTTTTGTCATTTTGGATAATCCAGAAAGCTGTCATCAGTTTTCAATGGAACTACTTTCTCCTGGGAAACAGTCCCTTTGAAAACAGTTTACAGCGAGAACTGTGCATTATTCAGAGTAACGGGGAGCCGTCTGCAAAGAGATGCTGTTGTTGATTTTTTTTTTTTTTTGAATACCAATTTTCTGTGCATAGAACCTGGATATTTCAAAACCTGAACAAACTATCTATGTGGCTAGGTAACACTAGAGGGAAGTGAGAAAAAACACATTTTTGTTTAAATTCGAATGAACCCTTTTCAGAAATGATTAGCCAGTACTTAATCAAAAACATTAAAACTGCAGTATGATGCCATTAACAGCTCACAATCAATTGCAGGTTTCTGATGCAGGCAGGGAAAAGAATCTGCTCCGACCCTGAGAAAGACTGGGTACAAAAAGCCATGCTGAAGGTGGACCAGGAGACAAAAGCACTGCTAGAGATGGAAGAGACTGAACAGGGATCAACAACTGACATCACACCATCCACTACAGCGTCTACTACGGCGTCCACTACAGCGTCCACTACGGCGTCCACTACGGCGCCCAGTATGGCGTGCAGTGTGGCGCCCAGTACGGCGCCCAGTACGGCGTCCAGTACGGCGCCCAGTACGGCGCCCAGTACGGCGCCCAGTACGGCGCCCAGTACAATGTCCAGTACACTGTCCAGTACAGTGTCTACTACATCAAAAAAAACACCAAGGAAGAGACGCAGGACAACAAGGAAACGGATGAGGAAAGCGACCTGGAGAAGGATGAAGGGGAAGAGAAAACGTGGTTGAGGAACTGCAAGACAAGTCCAACTTACCACTGTCAGCAAACATTACTCTTTCCATTTGGGCTTGTCTTATATACGCTATATCACATTAACAGTAAACAAGCCTGAAGCAAAAATAAACTTTTATAGATCATTATGATGATGATTAAATACACAGTATATATTTAAATGTATGATGTCCATACCATGTTGTATATTTGTGTGTGTATGTCAAAGTATATATCTTGACCTTTCCTACTGTCAGCTGCCAATAAAGTATTCTCTGAGCAAATAATGTGCTGTTGTTATTAAACCAATGGAGCACAATCTGAATCAGAATTGATCCGCGTATGGAATCTGTCTCTCAATGTGCAGGAAGTAAACCAACAAAATACATCTTAACCGAGACAAGAAATGGACAAAGATGAACATCATAGATGAAGCGGTTACTGTATGTACAACGAGTGGGTATAAACATAGAAAATGGTGGGACAAACCAACATACAAGAAAATTGACACAGTTTTGTTCTGGTTAGTAGCTTTACTGTGCAAGGCGTGCTTGAAGATGCAAAGAAGGATGCTCCTTGTCTGTGTACTGACCTGATAGATGCACAAGTCCTACATCTGAGCAGGTCAACGCTGAAACGCTGAAGGTCCATTGAAAGCTGTTTTTGTTGTATTATTTTACTGTGATCATTTTTGTCATTTGCCATTGGAAAATGCAGCATGCTGTTATAATTACTTGTTCTCATTGTGCATTTACTAAATTGCCAGTATGTTATGCCGGCAAATCACATCATCTTTTCATTTACTGTGGTGTGCACAAAATGTCAAAGAAATCTTCCTGAATGTGGCAGAGTGACTGGATGGATAGATAATAATCAAAAGTCAACCTTTATTTCTGTTATCAGTCATTTGCTAAACACATTCTGTTTAAATGCAATAAAGCAGCATATTCACATCATACATTTCCTGTTTTTTTGTCTTTTAGGTTTAATTTTACGATAACACAGACTTTTGAGATTGTAAATCTGAAAGTCTAGCTATTATAGAGTAATGGTCACACTTCAATTCTTCTTATCAGTTGCTGATGTGTTGAAATACGATTTTCAGACCAAATTATCTACGATACATGTGGAGTTTGACAGTGATGTAGAAAATGAGCATGTGATATTTGCGTTATAGTAATGCCTTCCTGTTTCAGGTGCAGAGAGCTAGGTTTTATTTGAGACAGAATGGCTGCCATACCACCATAACCACCACATCCTGAGGGCGCCTAGAGCATCTCTGTGTGCGAGTGTGTTTGTGGTCACCTAATTCGGCAGAAAAGTATTAGAAGAACTGTGTCCGCTTTTCGCAGAAAATTAAACACAGTGTGACACAATATTTCAGCGGTTTTGCGTTAGTGAACATGTGTGACAGAACTGTCAAATACAACTGTAGGTGAAAACCAATAAGGGCATGTCGATTTACAATATAAGATTAAAAGCTGATAATAGATATTTTAAAATGAAGAATAGAAAGAAATGTTATGTGTGATGTGAAAGGTGGCACCGGAATCTGTTATCACTCGACTCTGCAGTTCGGCTCAATGTTTAAAAACCCTGAACTTCAATGTGGTTCACTCTCACTAAAACAGCTGATGGTGATCAGCTGTTTTCAGCACACACACCAAAAAAAAAAAAAGTTCAAACTGCCCAGCATCAAACAGCAAACGCCAGCTGGTGAACAATAGAGCCACGGGAGTTGTTGGTAGAGACCAAAACAGAGTCATAAGAGCATGAATATTGGACTTACATTCATCAAATGGTCAGACACATGGACCCAAATGAATGCTAATCTTGACCCGTTTCTTTTGGATATTTAAAGTATAATGTCTTTGCTAACCTGTTTGGCATGTAGACTTGGAGATAATGAACAAGCATTTCTGCATCTGTTCGTCTGATAAATAAAAGAAAAAGGGGATTAGGAAAATTGTCTGTCAAAAGACCCTTTAAAGGATTTCAAAGGAAGATAGTACAGTGTTGAAATTAATCTGAGGAGACACTGAGATACATTATGAAGGTATTCTGAACAGATAAACCCAGGCCTGAGGCGAGACCTAACCCTAACCCTAACCATAACCCACTTAGACCTGTATGTAGGCTTAGACAGCCTATTAGGAAGTGCCATAAAGGAGTTGGGGTCAATAGGGCACTCAAACACAGATGTATACAATAATATCTATATTGTCTTTTGCATATAAGAATGACTATGACTGATTCATCTGACATTACTTGTGAGTGCATGTACGTGCGTGCGTGCGTGTGTGTGTGTGTGTGTGTGTGTGTGTAATGTAGACAGTGTGTGCTGGAACGACGTTCTGTGGTTAACCCATCAGGAGAAGTCTCACAACGCTTCTCTAGACTCCACAAAACATCATCCTGAACTTGAGTCACTAGGGTATGGGCGCACACACACACACACACACACACACACACGCACACAACCAAGCACACACACGCAACCAAGCACACATCTAACACACACAACAAAAAAAGGTAAATATGCCATTTTCTATCCCACAGCATGAATATGACAAAAAATTCTGGCTGTTGATTGCAGTTATGTAAAGTACTTCCCACAGCCCTTTGCAAAAAGAGAATAGACTGAACAATGAACATAACTTTGTCAGGTTCATAACCTATATAGTGCTCTTTCTACACTATAATGACGCATATGCCAGTGGAAAATATATGCAGAAGCATAGCATTGTAAAGACCAGAACAAAAGTCTGGTCTAGTCTGGTAGTTTTATAACCATATGTTAATTTCACACTTTCACTATGTTCACATTATTTACTCTAAATCACATTTATATTCACACTTTTTCTCACTTTAATTACCTTCGATTCAGTGTAAGCATGTGTGCAACTCAGTCATACAAGTAGCACCAGTGGTGGGCTACTATGCAAGAGGTGGGGAAAACCCATAACACGTGGTTCGAGCAAACGTTGCATCGACCTCAAACACTCTCCTCTCCCAGCCCCTCACACCTCCTCCAGCTGCAACAGACTCAGCTGTACTTTCTCTTTCAGCCCACACATAGTAAACGGCACTTTACTTTTTTGTTTTTTTTAGCAGATACAAATGATGGAAACATGTGAACCGAAAGCCCCTGAAACTTCCACCTGGTCAGCCTGAAACCCACCACGTCACATCATCATAGTGAGGGGTGATGGAACATGGCAGCCATCAGGTTGGGTGAAAATGATTGAATGGTCTCCACCCTGAATGACTCAGAGAGTTTACAGTATACTTTTCTATTAAAGAGAAATCTGTGGTGGGGTTGACATTTTATTTTGTGGTTTAATATATGTTGAATGAGGGCGGCATAAAACGGTTGTGTGTGGTTGACCTCACACCATTTTTTTAAAATACATTTTTAAATGTTTCATCTCACGACATTCCTTAAAAATATAAAACTTGGGGCGTCGTGTGGTGTAGTGGTCTAAGCAGACGCCCCATGTGTAGAGGCTACAGTCCTTGCTGCAGTCGGCCCCGGTTTGAGTCCCGCATCAGACGGCCTTTGCTGCATGTCATTCCCCCTCTCTCTGCCTCCCCATTTCCTGTCTCTCTCTACTGCACTATCAATAAAGGCATAAAAAAGCCCAAAAAAATATACTATATAAAAAATATATAAAACTTTATACAATATATTGCATGTCATCTGTATGTAATGGGGATGGACAAAATCATGTAAACTCCCTGTGGTCAAACCCCATAAACGATACCCTCACATCATAGAGTTGAAAAAAACACTCTGATAGAATCTCATTACAAATTCAAAATTATAAGGGACATTAAGGATTATCTTACTGAAAATAAATACACTGTTACCCATAAAGTTGGAATAATTTTGTTTTCACACACAATCCTCTGTTTATTCCTATTTAAATGCATCAGTAATCACTTTTGACCGGGTGCATTGATTACATTATGTGTCCCAGTTACCCAGGTGAAATGAAATAAATCACATTGTCACAATCATTTCATGGAAAGAGGTAAAAAGTATTTTATTCCAACTTTATGATCAACAGTGTATTTAGGAACAAGAGGAATTTAGGAATAAGAACAACATTCTTATAATCATTATATCGTTATAACCTTATAATTTGTTGCAGGAAAGCTTACTTCCTTCTTTTAAAGCACGACTCTGGATTGTGTTTTGAAATGATCTGGCCAGTATAACTAAGTACCTTTATTCAAGTGTTGTAGTTAAGTACACACATGAGGTACTTGTAGTTTGCTTGAGTGTTGCCATGTCATGCTGGCACTACATGTAGCCTATTTGACAGAGCCATAGTTACAAGTTACCTAAATTGAGACTTTACATATAAAACAAATGATGCACTTTTAAAATACAGTGCATTGTTGTAATGGCATATAAAAATATTTAAAATGAGCTACACATTAAAAAATAGTGTTACACTCATCAATCTGCACTGAGTACTTTTACTTTTGATACTTTAAATACATTTCACCAATAGTACTCACACACTTGTACTTAAATAACCTTTTTAATGTAGGGAATTTTAGGAGTATTTTACAGTGTGGTATCCCCACTTAGCTAAAGCCTCTTAAAACTTCCTCCACCACTGGCTCTGGGCTCTCTGTCTCGTAATCCTACTGGAAACTTGTGGATCCTCTGTTACAAGAATCTCTACCATCTTTCATTCTGCTAAGAGTGACACTGATCTCAGACTCAACTATGTTACCATAGTGAATATCTTTGTTTTGGGATCTTTTTATGGAGATGGAGCACATAAACAGAAGAGCTAAGGAGATGAGCAGAATCAACTTTGAAATGCTGAGATACAAAACTTTTTGTATCTCAGCAGACAGTAAGCTGTTGTGCAACTCACAATCACCAAAACGCAGCCATTATATTGTAACTGTTTTATTAGCTAATGTTGCTCAGTATCATTACAATATGAAAGTAACAAGTTATTTACATATTTACATTCATACAAAAGGTCAGAATTTGAAAATTAAACAAAAAAACAAACAAATACAATAGATATTTAACTTAAATCTGTGGATCTCAAACAGTAGAGAAAAAAATGGGAGCTATGGACTGTTTATTTTAGATTCAAAAGTGTTGTATTTTATGTGTGAAGGTGGCCGTTGTGTCAGTGGTGCTGCTGTTGTGAGGTCGTATGTTGGTGGTGCCAGTTCTTTCCGTCTAGGAAAGCCATGCTTGTCTGGGTCCACAATTTGCTGGGCGCAGAGCAAATTCTCTTGTCTTTCAGCGTGGTGAATCTATTGAAAATAAACAACACAGAAAATACGCAGTCAGTAACATGTTGCAGGATTTCTGAAGAGAAACTGATTGTTTCAAATTTTACGAATTCTGAAATAATAACAATTATTTGGTTAATTCTGAAATAAAATGTATCGGGGTATGGAAATGTTCTACATTTTATTTTGTTAGTATCAGAACACCCAAGACCACGTGAAGACAAACTAACCAAATGAATAGTTTTGTTGACTTACACCACAACATGTAGATTGCATGATGGTTGATGTTGTACATAGTAACTCTTCAACAACTCTCGGTGCACCTGAGTGTTTGAAATGTGGCGACAGCAACTTCCAATCCCACCTTTGAATAAACATACAAGACTAATATTATTATCATCATCATCATCATCAACATCAT
Source organism: Seriola dumerili (assembly GCF_002260705.1). Taxonomy (NCBI): domain Eukaryota; kingdom Metazoa; phylum Chordata; class Actinopteri; order Carangiformes; family Carangidae; genus Seriola; species Seriola dumerili. The sequence goes on from NW_019174481.1 coordinate 4,467,695, forward strand.
CATCATTACCATAATCTAACATTAAAGAAAACTTTGCACCTTTTAGGAAATAATAGATAAATAAGCAAAATACACATGCATAAATATGTTCATATTACACTTACCTTGAGCTGTGGCTGTGGACACCAAGGAAGTCACAAGTAAAAGCGAGACAAAGGCGAGACTTGTCATTGCGTGTGTCTGGCTAAAACAGATATGATGGGGAGTCTGCACTGCTATCCTCTTTTAAGGCCACCAACACAGTGCTCACATTCATTTATGCCACTTGCAACTCGAGCGTGTTGCACCCACAGATACGCACACAACTGGAAAGTAGAGTGCATATTTCCTCCCACAGTAGCTCGCCGTGATCTTCGCCCCTCTACTCACTCATATCTGGTGGTCTGGGGTCAACACATTTTCCGCTGCAGGAGAATGTGGTCTTTGCATGTATCATAGTATTTGCAATTCAAATTATTATATGGAAAATGTCTGTAATATGCAGACCTGTAACACCAGCGTATCAAGCACTCGATGTAATCTTTGTGAAGATGATATCACTGCTTCACTACATTTGTTTTAAAGAGCTCAGTGCACATGTATTGACACTTTTTTTTACACAGATCGGTTTTTCAGATAACCGATTTACCTTTCTCATGATTATCATGTTGATGGCAAAGCACCCAGTGAAATTTGGTTTTGATAGTTAGTTAGTATAAACTATTCTGTCCTGTGATCATAATTTGTACACAACTCAGAAGACTCTTAAATGACACTCACACACAAGGAGAAAACTTTCACTTTCTAACACAGAAGCTTTCTACTGTTTTTGATGGTTGGTGTTTCTTTGTGCTACTGACACGTGTGTACTCATCTCTGCAACCACACTGCATAAAGGCAGTGTCCAAGGCATTTGCAGGCACATGTGAGGTTATACACACAAACACAAATACACTATGTACCCTTATACTCTAACAGAATGTTGTTGTATTCTACTGAAACCAACATGGTTTGTTGTAACCTCTGCAGTTTCATGCATAACAGGAAGAGTATGGCAACATTTCACCCTGTTAAACATTTGAGTTGGAGTGCCCTCAGTTCCTTATTCATGGATTGTGAGGAAGAATATACACAGTCTTCAGTGTAGACTTGCTGACACCTAGGAACAACTCTATAACAGCATTGAGTTGGCCCCTTGATCCTTTGATCAAGGAGATACTACTTACCTTATCAACCACCGTCTGTCCCTGTATAATACCCCTTCTTCCCTCTTACATAACCAGCGCTTCATTGTCATAACAACATCTTACCTGTAGATATGTTGATTCAGTCTAGGGGCCCTGCCTGCCCTACCTATGGATATGCTGATCCAGCCTAAGAGCCCCTCCTACCCCCCTGATCACTTGAACCTAGGTGTTACACTGCAAGACCTCTAGAGAACATTACTTTTGTTTCTAATTTCCTTTCCTGTCTGACCAAATGTCTGTAACCCCAGGTATATGCAAATACGGCTGTCCATCCCATTGTCTTCAACTGTATAACTGTCCCCCTCCCTACACTCTGGGTCAGTCTACTGCCTCAGGCCCGCTCTGTGTCAGTTGGCTCACCGTGTCCTGGGATACCAATAAACTTGCATCACTACAGCAAACTTGAAACTAAGGACTTGAGTGAATTTTCTTCAACAATTGCAATGCAATTGTGCCGTTAAGCTACTTGAGAGATGCAGGAACAATTAGATAAGAGTTACATTAACAAGTGCATGCTTGAATGTTAAATACCGTGAATGCTACAAGTGCTCAAGACCTACAAACAAAACTGGGTCACAAAGGAAACACAGAGACATCAGGCAGGAGTGAGGATCCTTGTGCCCAAAACATTTGTTAAAAGCAGTGCCTGAAGTGGGCTGGTACGCACTGGTACGCAGTACCTTACTCTTTAGCGTACCTTTACTTTTTCTTGCGTACCAGCACTTCTCACTAGCTATTCTTCTGCCCTCTCCATTTCAACTTCTGGGCGATTCCTATTGACCCCAGTGTTTGTTTATGTAAAAAACGGGCCATGAGATCTGACAGTGAACTCAACAAGTGTGCAGCGGTGCCCCGCCCACTGCGCCATCTGATTGGTTAGACGTCACGAGTAATAGCCTACCACGCTGAACACTACTGTGTACACAGACGGTCACAGACCAGAGCACCTCCGGTTAACCAGAGTCGTGTGTCGAAGGTAAGACAGCAGACATGACTGAAGTTGTAATAAACATCACAGTCCTCTACACTGAAGTTACAACAACACTGCACTCTGATGAACAAGTTCATCTGTTGATTCAAGATACACCGAGCGAGAGAGAGAGAGAAGCTAGCGCTAACTGCTAAGCTAAAGTTACTAGCTGATTTGAACAGCAGGTAAAAAAACAGCTGAATTTGTGAAAGTCACTAAAAGGACCAGAGAGCTCTGGGTGCTGGAGTAGAAGTAGTGTAAGTTTAAATGTACAGCAGATAGTTACTCACTGTAATGAAGAAAACTGTCCATCACAATTTCCCCAGATCAAATTTTCAGGCCCAGTGTGATGTCTTCAAATTGGGTTTTTTGTCAATTTTTGTCCAACATTTCCAGTTTACTATGATGTAAAAGAAACAAAGGCAGCAAATCTTGAAAATTGACCAAACAATGAATTGATTATTAAAGTAATTGCAGGTTAATATTCTGTTGATTGATCTATTGATGTAAATTGTCTATGTCTGCTCTAATTCATATTCATGGACAGTGGCTTTTCTTACTGTATGTTGTGGTAATGCAGTATTTTAATTTAAATTTAATTAATTAATTAATTTTATTAACAGTCTGAGTCTTGAGTGAGAGCCAGAGAGACGCTGTCGTCAGCAAGAGATCAGCAGACCAAGTCTACAGGGACCATCCCTGGATTCAGACATGGGCATATCTGATTTTGTCAGATTCCAGGTAAGCTTTAAAAACTGGCCCTGAAAATAATATATATCTATGTAGTTCATTGAAGTAAAAGAATTTGAACTTCCTGTGTAGTGGTAATTAGAGGGTGGACATGAACAAAGGCAGAGGTAGCATAATGTTGTTGTTGCACCTCAAAACCTCATCAGTAGGTGTTGTTTTCTTTCAACCATGAGTGTGATTATTTCCTAATCTTAAAGTGTCTATAAATTATATTTTTATAATAGCAATGTATTAAATGACAATGTGAAAACAGTAATCTGAATGTGGTCGCTCATAGTAATGAACCTACAGAGAATTGCAGCTCCCCTAGGTTTTACAGAGCTTTAAAGCAAGTTTCAGCTCATCGTTTAGCTGTGTGACCCGCAACTTAAAGCTTGGGTTTAGTGTAACTGCTTTTCTGCCACAGCAGGCAACTTTTTCAGTGATGAAGCTCTAAAAGCCCAGTATACACATGCCTTTAGACACTAAAGAGCCACATGTTTTCTTCAGGAGTTGGTAGAGACCAAAACAGTTCTAAATGGAGAATGAATATTGGACTTACATTAATCAGGTGTAATGTGTTACCATAGTGAATATGTTTGTTTTGTGATCTCTTAAAGCACATAAAGAGATGAGCTAAGGAGAGGAGCAGAATGAACTTCTAGATGCTTAGATACAACACTTTAGCTTTTTCTGTGATTCTCAAACAGTAGAAGAAAATTGGGAGCTATGGTGTTTTCATTTTAGTTTCAGGAGTGCTGTCTTTTTGTGTGAAAGTTCAAGTGTTAGTGGTTGTGGTTTAAACTGGTTAAACTGTTCACTATAATATTTGCCATGTTGTGTTCACAACTTCTTTTGGCTGCCCCCAAGTGGGCAAAAAAAAAAAAAAATCTGTTATTGCAGGTCTAACCCCTGTAGCTGTCGTGACTGAATAAGTAAAGCTCATGTATAGCAGTGGCAGATCAGAAAACAGTTATATTAATGATTTTTGTAATGGTCATATGTAAGTGTTTATGAAGGCAAGTACACAATGACTCATGTTCAGAAAAGGCTCTGTCTGTGATTTTTGGAAGGCGATGGCAAACAATGTGTTTTGTCATTTAATTTGGAGGAGGTGTTGTTTGTGACCTTTATTATTTTTTGTTGTGTTTAAAAGTATGTTGTTATGTAGCATAAATAAAGCAGTAATTTGTGTTTTACTCCCCATCATCTTTATAGAAAGTGTATGTATTACAATTTCAGTGGTCTCCAACACATTCCAAGTAGTTTGTCACCAGCTTGTACAAAGACAACACACACAGAGAGAGAGGCTGGCTGTGTGAATGAGTCTCTGTTAATTATTCAAATGTGACAAAGCTATGGGAATGACTAATAAGGCTATTTTCTGTTATAATGCTGAATTTGAGGTGGATTATCACTCATGAGAACCAATCCTGGATTATACTTATAAAGTCAGAAAAGTTCTGATGCTTTTAAAATTACAGTGTAGGTGGATTTTTTTTAGATGGGTCCATTATGTTTAATTGACTTTAACCTGTCCCCTCTCAATGACAGCCTATCAGTACGACTCAGGATTAATCACTGAGTTGTGCCACAGGTCTGCTGTGCAAAGAATCACTGTGAGGTTGTTCTAAAACGTCTTGTAGTATATTGTTCTGTCATTTGGTCTAAAGTTGGAGCCCATAAAGATAATGATATGAGAGAAGTCAGACGTAGTGGAGCAGTCTGTCTGGACTGACGAATTTGAAAAATCCTCATAATACAACCATGTGACTGAGGCACATGGAAAAAAAAAAAAAATCAATGTTCGGAAAGTGCAAACTGTATTTCCCAATTTTATCTTCATTTTAGTGAAGCTGATCACACTGCTCATGCTTCCTTCCTCATTTTGAGGAATCATTTCTGCATTTCGCTGACAAGGAATTTTTCAGTTTCATTAAAAAAAAAACAAAAAAAGGACCCATATCCCGTAAAGTCCTGTCTGTGTAAATCAGTGTCAGCTGACATGTCTGCCAATAGAGGCTGGTGGTTTCACAGTCTAGTCTAAAGCTGTATGTTTTGGGATACATTCATATAGATTCTTTTTACAATTAAATTTTTCAGATTATTAAATATTAGATAAATATGAGTCACTGATGATTTTGTGAATAGTGGAAGCACATTTTTAGCCATTTTAATACAGGTTGTATTCCAAATATCATCTAATACTAGGTTATCATCAAACTCATTTACTGCAAACAATTAACATCAACAAGTCTTTCTGTAACAAATGCAACATTTGAAATGACAGTTTGATGAAATATAAATCTAGGGAGACTACAGAGGTAAGGAACCTGCAGGCTTTTCTGAAGCCTTCTTGTTTAAAGATCAAAATACTGTATATTTGAGAGATTGATAAGGGTTATTGATTGATAATGATAGTGACTTCCTTACCAGATGCACAGATTTATAAGCGTTAAATCAATTTTTTCAGTGTAATATCTTATGCATTAACTCGGCTTCTTTTGTTACATTGACTCTCTGCTCTATGTAGCTAGCTTAGTCTCTGTTGTAACATGCATGAAATGATAAAATACACATGAAACCACATAAACTATGCAGTGATTTTCATCTCGTCTTTTTTCTTGGTTATCAGCGAATCCTTTCAACCTAATCTTTTGGCATAGGCGACATTCCTTTAACTTCTGCAGGCGTCTGTGAAATGAAGCAAATATACTTTATCCTTAGGATAAAAGGTCACAAATATAACTTTCTTGAGAAATTGAGCTTTGGGCATCTCCAAATCATTGTGAAAAAAGTGTGAGATCATAAGTTCTGCTTTTTTGACCTGTTTTTGACTTTACTGCGAAAAGACATGAAAACATCGACATTAAAACATAGCAACAGCAATACAATTGAAATCACCTTTTTAACTTGCAGTTGATTGACAGCAGTGACAGAAAATATGATGGGAACTATCAAAATAATCTTCATAGTTAATGCAATTCTCTGAAAATATAGAGAAGTGGACGGCTGTGATTTTTTTTTTTTGTGGTTCAAATGCAGTTTGTGTGGGAAAGTAAGCTGCATGTCACTGAGATGAACACTGTGCCAGAGACTTGAGATGAGTTATAGTAACAAAAATTCTAGTTATCATGAACAGAGGTCTACAAAGGTCACATTTGACTTGCTGACCTTTTTAAGACAAGTCATTTCAGTGTTATTTAAGAATAAAGAATTCTAATACATTTCTTAACCTTTCTAATTTGGCTAAGCCATAAAGGTCCCACTGGACAAGTTGAGGCTTGTAACTGCAGTGTCAGAACATGGCAGGACGAATGACCAAATTTGGGTGGAGGAATGCTCGGAAATCTGTGGTTTGTGGTGGGAAGCCTTGGGATCCTCTTCCTTCCCCTTTTCTTCCCAAAGCATTGACCATGATGGTCAGCACCAGAGAAAGATGAAGGATGATAATAGAGAAAGATGACACATTTGGCTAGCACATGATGCTGCCTTTACATTATTGCTGAAATCAGCAGGATTTTTAACCCAAATGCAATCATGTAACACTTATACAGAGATTATACTATTATTATATGGTTACCTTTTCAGGTTAATGAAGAACGCTGTTGTTAACATAATATGAACACCCATTCATTCAGTGTATTTATCTGTTCTCTATTCTTGGTTAACCTGCTAGGGTCACGGTGAGCTGGAGTATCTCCCAGCATGCATTGTGTGAGAGACCAGGTACAACATGGCCTTTTTGCCAGCCTATCAGAGAACTAACACATAATCAGATAGACACACTTCCGTTCACATTGTGTGTGTACGGGCATTTTAATTTCCCAAATCGCCTAAACCTGCATTTGTGTTGACTGCAGAAGAACTAAACACCCAGAGGAAACTCGCACAATGTACGAATATGCTAATCCGAACCCTAACCTTTACCCTAACTCCACACAAAATATTATATATAATATGAATGCAATCCTTGTAAACATACACTACCAAGTGGTCTACACCTGCTGGAATCTATTAACTTTACATTAGTGGATTACAGCAGGTTTATTGGTTTATTATTTGTATATTAATGTGTTTAGTTTAATTATTTTACCTGTTACTAACAATGATAAAAGTAAAAGTAGTAAAAGTGAGTTCTTAAGAAAGTCTGTGCTGTAGCCACAAGTTGTATACATGTCTTAGTCAGCTTTTCTTTAATGTCATCATTAAAATTGCAAAAAAGGAAATGATCAACTACCATGTCACCAAAGTGTGTCCTTACCCCCACCCTGATACACACACACACACACACACACACACACACACACACACACACACACACACACACACACACACACACACTGTAGAAAACCAGAAGAAACCATTCATCCGGTTAGCTCGCCATGGTTCCTCTTTTTTTTGGTATAAAACCTGGAGGTCTGGGCCAAGGAGGTCAGTCGTCTCCATCTGCCAGGTCCACCGTTCAGCCTCTCCACAGAACCTCTGGAACATCTCACACAGTAATCATGCAGCTGTGCATCAAAAGAGTGGCGTGCCTGGCTTTCCTCATTGGGGTTCTGGCAGTGGTCACAATGGCTTCTGGTAAGTTGATTTCTAGTGATCCTGTACCATATTACACTGCTAGTCTGCTCCTTGACACTCACATTTAAAATAGTTGAATTCTGACAAAAATGTAACTGTACACTCATAACAGCAAATCTTTGTCTTTTTTCTTTAAAAGGACCAATTAAGGTAAACAACTGCTGCACTGAGGTCAGTACTGTGCCCATCACTGCTCCCATCATCGGCTACAGGATCCAGAGGAAGAATTTGCCTTGTGTCCGCGCTGTTGTGTAAGAACTACCTTTTTAGTTTATTAAACAGAGAAGCGTGATTAAAACTTTCATATAGTTGATCATGCAGTTGCTTGGATAAAAACTGGATTAGAAATTGTGACTAAACCTGCCTTGTTTTTGACGCAGATTTGAGACCACAGAGGGAGAAGTCTGCAGCCACTGGAAACAGGACTGGGTGTTCGATAAGGTCAAGGAGCTAGAGTAAGTAGGCCTTCATCATTTCAATCAGTCTCCAGTATTAACTATTCATGCTAGTTTGTTACTCCAGACATGAGGTATCATGTTGAGCAACATTTTCATGTGCTGCTTAGGGACATCTTGAACATTTTTTTTAACTGTTATCTCTTGTTTGTGTGTTTTACAGGAAGGCCCGCAGAGCCAATAAGACCACTCCTGCCCCTACAACCTCCAGCACATAGAAAGCACGTTTATAACCATTATAAATATCTATAGCCAATTGTCTTGAATTAATTTTAAATATTTAAAAGGCTTCCTAATGTTATTCTGTGATATTTAATATTTATTATTGGCAGTATTTATTTGTTCTACCTACTTTATAATTTGTGTCTGTGCTATTTGTTCAGTTAACATAAAGCTTCACAAATGTACAAGTAACAAAATATGTCTATGATGTATAGTATAAAGTAATGTAGCTGAGAGTTGTCTGCTGTTGGCTATAAAAAAAATAAATAAATGTTTGTTTTCACCATCCACACTTGTTATTGTTGTTGGTTACTGGAAATGAAAGGTAGCTGTGCTTGTCAAACAGCCATGGAGCTCCCAGAATGTAGCTGACAGAGACTCTGACAGATCAATTCTGCCATCTCGTGGGGACTTGAGACTACTGCAATGCAGCTTCTTTGAAAGGAATCTGTCATTGAGGGAGTCACCTTGTCTGACTGGAGCACCAAACCCTCGGGGGTGCTGATCTGAAATAGCACAAGAGACTGCCTCCCTGTCAGTCATGTCCTGCATTTGCATGAGCTCACAGGGCAGGACAGCTCACTGAAAAGTTTTCAGACACCTTCCAGCAGATGTGCTGGCAGCATCCTTTTTCTAAGTGCATCAGGCACACATGTCACGCCACTGAAACATGCACCATGCAGAGCAGCAGTCTCTACTGTCATCGTTTGCTCGGAAACTTTTTAAAGTAGGGTTACTACATGCTACTTGAAAAAACGTGTGGTTGAAATAACTAACTGGTATTTAATCACTGTTAATCATTCATTTTAACAGCATGTCAGCCATGGTTATGGGGCGGCTGTGGCAAAGTGGGTCATCCACTAATCGGAAGATCAGTGGTTTGATTCCCAGCTCCTCCAGTCCGCATGTCCAAGTTGGCAAGTTACCCCCAAATTGCACCCAATGTATCATCAGTGTGTGTGTGTGTGTGTGTGTGTGTGTGTGTGTGTGTGTGTGTGTGTAGAAAAGTGCCCTATGTGTAGGAAAAGTCCTGCATGAATGTGTGCGTGAATGGGTGAGCTTTGAGTGATCAATAAGGTTACACTGATTAAAAAAATGTGGACAACAGTGTTGGAGTAATGTCAAGAACATTTATTTGTTTATGAGAATTTCTATATTAGCTGATTAATATGATTAAGCAGATTCACAGTCGGGAAGAAAAAGTGTCGTCAGAAAAGCATGATTAAAAAACGAATGCTCACTAAAACATTGTTAAATGGCTAAGCACTTAATCTACAGCAGTTGTCTCAAAGCTGTTCCTCCTCCGCTTCCCTTTAAGTCCTGATAGTGTTGTATTAGAGCTGGTCCTGCATATGTTTACGCAACTAAAAGCATTTCTTTACTTTTTCAGGGATAATATCACCAACCTGATTTGATTACAGTAGGTTCAACTTCTCTCAAATTGGCACTTTTATAGCATAAATTTCTAAGCTGCAATTCTCTAAGGCCACAACCTGGTTTAGCTAATAGAAACTTTGAGTGTTGTTTAGGAACATTTCTGTGGTATTGACGAAAGATCCACTTCCATTATTTAATGAAAGATTTCCACTTTTCTTCTTAGCTTCCGCTGCAGCTGAGCCGGCCTTGGACATCCTCCGCAGTTTGGAGCTATAACGGAGACAAAAATAGTTTTTACTCACAATGCTGCAAAAGCAAAAGCAAATTCAAATTCGCAAAGCTTGTCCTCATTTTAAGGTCCACGTCTAAACTGAAACTAGATGGTATTTACAAGTGAGTAGGAGTCTCATACCTGAGTAATGCCAGAGCTCTCCTCACCCACGCATCCTCCTGAGTTGCACATACCTCAATCTTATCTGGCATGTAGAAACTGCAATAGTCAGATACATCATCAGACAAATGGAGAGATCTCTACGTTACTGTATAGTTCAGCGTGTGAGTGTGTGGTACAAGTTTAATTTATTTTTCACAATGGTCTTTATTTAATACTTCAGTGCTGTACTTAAATGTAATGTACTTTCAATTCAGATGCACAAACATTTGTTTGATAATTTATGAGGAGTTCAAAAAGTTTTTGCCACAAAAACACTTTTTTGTTCGTCTAAGTCGAGTTTCTCAAATGCATCAAAGAATTATTTTGTGTTTACATAATGCAGCCTTACAGGAACTTTAAATAAAATGTCTAAAATGATGTGATTTGAATCATGGAACATCTGATTATGACGATACTTGGTAATATTGACACATTTTGGTCAGTTCTCACGAAGTATTGAGGTTTGATGCCCAGAGCTATTTGTGTAACTGTGTGATTGGATTTTGTCAGTCTTAGGCAGACTGGGCAGATTTAGCTCAAATAATGTATAAACATAATTTATTGAGATGCGGAGCAGACCAAAGAAATGCCTGTTTAGACTTATGACATTCAAACAGTTTTGACAGCAGAATATTGTGGTTGACAGGACAAAGTGCAAACACGACATTGGTACTGCATCCCACAACACCTTTAACGTTTTTAATGAAAAAGTAATTATCAGTGTCTTTGGAATGTTTTGGAATACATCCAATCAATGCAGTTTCTTAGTTGTCACCAACCTTTCTTAAAGGTTTGACATGCTATGACCGTCATATTCAAATTTCAAAGATTCAGATGGCTGTTCTCAGGGTCGGAGTTGTGATGCTTTAGTAGGAGAGAGTCTTACATGATCGCCTCGATGCGGCAGTTTTCTGTGACAGGTTGTTCTCTGTAGCCCTTTATCCGCTGGATGGGCACTGGGCTCCTTCTGTATCTTGTACAACAGATTTTGCTATTTTGGGAACCTACATCACAAAAACACACCCCGCATTATTCATGATTGATCAGTTCAGTTTAGAGTCCTAATGTAATATCTACTGTCTTAATCTGATTGACGAGCAGTTAAATGTGATGAAATAAACTTACAGGTAGCTGGAGCTGAAATGAGTAGGCCCAGTATGATGCAGAAGAGAGCGGTTGTCACGGTGATCATACCTCTGGGAGCCATATAGTCAGTGCGGAGAAAACAGCAGAGGACTTACTGAACACATAAGCTCCACATATATATACTTAGGGCACAACTGTTTTTTTTAATTTGTGGCTCCTAAATTGAGGACAGGAAGCCCACTATTACATCATGGCAGCCAAAGTTGCAGACTTTGCGCTTTGATTACAAATTAAGGTCCTACTGTGCCTTTGTGCAACACCGAGATTTGTTTATGTGGGCCCGTGAGAGCGTTTCTGTGGAACTGGTGCACTGATGCATTAAGTTCATACAATCTCCTTGGGCTCTCATCTATATTTATGCTTTCTGGGTTAATAATCACGCTGTGAAGTTCTTCACATACAGCACAGCAGATTCTAATCGCCACACATTCCTCGCTTCATTTAGATTTCTCCAAAGCTAAAGTAGATTGCTGCATATTTAGCTCTCTGCGCTGGTATAACTTTGCTTAAATGAAATTTGCGACACAAAATATTATCTCGCGTCGTATATTTTCTAGTGGTGACAAAAATGACTGTAATATCCACTGTCATAATTTGACATTGTAGCTTAAAGCTGTAGTCAGGGTGTTTTACATAATCAGCAGTCTTGAGATTGTTTTGTGGTGAGAACTGATGGAGTATGAGAGGCTTGTCAAAACCCCCTCTCCTCGTTAGCATGACCTATTTAGGCTGCAGAAAGCTGACAACCCCAAATGTTGCTCAGCTGACCTAGATAGGTGCAAAATCTTAAGTTGTAAATGCTCTATAGTGTATTGTATGTCTGAAAAACTACATTTACAAGCTGTAAATGACTAGTTGTAAAAATCAACACAGCTTCTGCCACATTCATGAATGAATTCATGACTGCTGTACAGTCACCGTGGATTTTCTATTTCCACACTTACAGTACATACAGTACGTGATTGAGTCCTGATGTTTTGCCAGACGGCATATAAACACTAAACTGTTGCAGATTATTCTTTTATGAGATAAGAGGAGAAAATTGGAAAATTCTGCTCCTTCTTTGCAGACTGCTCAGAGTGGTACTCAACTGATCCCTGAAAGATAAATCTATTTTTTGGTTGGCCTTTTCACACGGAAATTGAGAGCGTGAAGGCCAGCAACAGATTAGGGCAACTGCTATAGCTGAAAGGGGTTCAGCGTCTTGCTCAAGGATACTCAAGAAGCGCAGATGCATGTCATCGTAGCGTGGAGACAGCCGGAGACACGGCTGCCAGTTGAATGAGTCTCCAAAGTCTCACCACATAAACAGTAGCTATGATTAATAGGTGTGTACATGCCAGAAATTAGCTGAATTTTCATCTCCTGCGCCCCCAGATATTTAACTGACATGACTCAACTTCATAGTAACTTCTTTCTTCCAATTAAGTATACAGGAATTCATAGAATTAATTAGACAGGAAGGGAATGAGCTGAACTGACAATTTACTGCTGCTGTTGTGTTTATAATGTTCATATTGTGTGTCTATGGGAATAACTGTCAGAAGGAAAAAAACCCTGTTATAATTGTTAATGTTGTTTCTGTGCTGATTGATTTGGCAGATTTTAACATCTACATATATCTACATATAGTGTCTGCATTGATATTAAATTTGATGTAGTTACACTTCATCATTGTTTTTGTCTTTTACAGCCGAAACATCACCTTGTCTGATCCAGTGAGCCTAAATTAGTTTTGACTGTTCAGAGCTTTGTCATTTTGTGAGAGTTTGAGCTCATGGCTGATTATGCTCTCGTTATGACTTGCCCAAGTTGTGGCCTCCTTGAAACCTCCTCTGTCCTCCCACTTGGCAGTCAGGCCCACACATCTCAGTCCAGCACCTCACACAAACTCATGTCGCATCTGATGATGTCCAACAGTAGTTTTTGCTATCGTCACCCATAGGGGGGCAGTGTTGGTTTGGGGCGGTGAGAGACGTCAAGGAAATGTCCCACAGCAGTCTGAGTATTTGTCATATCGACAATAGGGATTGTTAATCATGTGTGCAATGCAAATCAGGCTTTTTATTTCTCACACTGTAGAATAAGTGTGTGTTTTCAGCACATTGTCAGCAACAGAGAAACATTAAATTCAACATAATAACAGATAACAAATGTCAGACACAGTGTGGGACGATGTCTTCACAAGATTAGAGGCAGCTGTTAATATCTTGGCTTCTATTTCACCCTCTCTTTCTGTGTGTTTGTGCTTATGTTTGTGTAACTTATTGCATGTACTGATAGGGTCAGGTAATGTGATAAACTGGACAGTCATCTGGTTTGATAGCTTACTCCCAGCTAATCCTCTGTAAAACACAGTCTTATCGTTGTCCGGTCTTCCTTTATGAAAGGCACCCACAGACACAGACCTTCCTGTGAGGTTGCAGCCCTACTTCCAAATTTCAAACTACTTTTCCAATCAATTAACCTTTATAGAACTGAAACGATTAGTCGATTGATCAGTGAGCCCACCAACAGAAAATTAATTGGAAATCATTTTGATAATCAATTTGTTGATGTCATTATTTAAGAACAATGCCAACAACTCAGTTTCAGCCTGTCAAATCTGAAGATTTTCTCCCGTTTTATAACAGAAAGTTAAATATTTTTTTGAACTGTTGGTCTAAATAATTGAAACTATCAATTTAAAAATATGACCTTGGACTGTAGAAAATGGTGATGGTCTTTTTCTCCCCTTTTTTATTACATTTTATAGATCAGATTAACTGATTGAGGAAATAAATAACTAATAAATAGCCCAAAATTGTTCAGTTTGAAAAATGTCAGTGTACAATGATTTGAAATAGAGAACATATGAGAAGCCATACTCTGGAAATATTTGTTATTTTGACTTCATCATTGCCTTAAAGCAATTTTTTTTTCTTTTTATTTAATTTACAAATTTATCGACTTGATTGGCTGATATGTTAGCAATCATTTGCCTATTACACATCCAGCAGACGTGTAGCCTTATTAAATTTAAGTCCAATATTCACTTCCCTTTTAGCTGCTAAATGCTCCACTACATTTACAACTTTGTCGATCTGCTGTCTGGTGCTAGGTGCTAGTTAATCAGAGGTTCCTTGTTTAGAACAGCCTTCTGCTGCCTCAGAACAGTCAAGTTTTGGGCTGTAAAACCAAAACAATGAGCTGAAAGAGGCTAAAATGCTCCTTAAAGATGAGAGGAACTGTAGTGTTGTGTGATAACTCTTTGTGGGTTTGTCAATAGTGACTGCTTTTAAATTATGCATAGACATTTGACCTTTTGTTAATATAAAAATTTTGATTAGTGCAGCTTTAACAGTTGCTACAATTAATACTAATTGCTTAATGTTCTGTTTACTGATTAATCCAAGTAATTATTTCAGCACTACTTCACAAGAAACTCCTTGCAAGCACCTCTCATGCTTTGTCTCTAATCTTTACAGAAGCTACTTCCTCATGATCAGAGGACATACTGTACATGTATTCTAATAACTGTTTTAGCTGTCATACTGGCAGTTGCAACATTTTGGCCAGTGCGTTTGCCTGAGAGTGGGTGTTTTCCTCCCCCTGGGCCCCCCTCCCTCTTTTTGGACTCATAGTGGTGGACGGAGGGCAAGAAAAGAGGGAAGGGGAGGGGAGAGGAGGGAGAGTGAGGGTAAAGAGAGGGGGTCACCATTGAGTTGTCCACCCACACAAGGCCCCCCTCTGGTCACCTGCGTGGGTTTGGGCCAAAGGAAAGGCGAGGATGCACGCACACACAAAGAAAGAACAAAAACGACGGCTTTCTAACCCCAAATGTCAAATGTGGCAGAGGAGTTTAGAATAAAAGGTTTTTAAATTAGCAAGAAACTTCCTCAAAACTACAGAAAGGGGTATTGTAAGTGTCCTTAAAAGCACTTCACAGCAGAGGAGAGTTTAGGCAGCGAGGGAGACAGCAGAGAGATGAAAAAGCTCTTAGAGCACTTGGCTGTAGCATGATCTTCAAAATAATGCCTAGTTTATCATAATTAGCATCGTTCCAGACTGTCAAACCCGTGAGGCACAGAAAACAATGCACTCTTCAATATTTTATTAAGGAGTTGTGGTAAATTGCTTGATGCATAATTATGTGAGCCCAGCAGATTCTGTCCTCACTGTCTCCTCCTACATCCCATCTGCCCTGTGTGTCCAGAGTGTGGGTGACTGAAGTAGCTGTGGGGGGGATGAGGAATTATTGTGGAAAATTATAAGAAAACTTGTGATGTAACAGTCCGAGTTGCACTTCTGCTGTTCAAGCCAACGCTGTAACATCCGTGGCCACCAACAGAATGAGTAGTAAAAGACGAAAACACGGGAAAATATAAAATTAAAAGACCTCTGTGACATTAGGAAGTGCCCAGAGGTATTTCAGTCTGGCAGAGCTAACTCCTGGCCAGGGAGACTCAGGAGGATACAGTCAGCCAGGAGAGGTGAGGAGAACAGAGGGGAAGAGAGTAGAGTGGTAGAAAGAGGAGTATTTTTAGGGTGGTCTGTTATCTGCGGAGAGGAGGGCTTGCTGTATCACAGCCGGGTCACATCGCTGAGGGGGGAAACAGCATGGGCTCTCTGCCGAGACAGTAGATAAGGAGGAACAGAACAATGAAATATCTCTCTCTCTCTCTCTCTCTCTCTCTCTCTCTCTCTCTCTCTGTGCCTCTCAAACACACTCTCCTACATCCACAAAGGCTTAAAAAAAAACACTCAGAAACTCGTAACCACATCCACAGGAAGACGCGCAGCAGCTTCACTTGCACACATCCTCTCGCAGATACTTAGAAACCCTCACACATGTTAAAAGATCACATGAGAATGGAGCCTCGGAGCTCCTTGAGTGACCTGACGAGAGTTCTGTTGCTGCGGCGACTGACAGACAAAACCAACGATATCATGAAATTTCTTCACTGAACGGATTATCTCCGTCTTTCTCGTGCTCTCACTATCCCTCTCTCCTCTATTGTAGCCCTCTGAAGATATAAATGCCAGCAGAACAGATGGATGGAGAGAACATCTCATCACTCTGACACCATGTTTATGCAGTCACACACAAACACAAACACACACCACACAAACACACACAGATATACACGCTGAAGCAAGATGCTGATTGAGATTTCTTCAGTCGTAAAAGTGACACATGAAGCACGGCACACAGACACACAAACATACACTTTTGGTGTTTTGGTGTTTTTGATGTAACCTTCTGTTCGCTTCCTCCCTTTGTTTATACTGAACACGCGCGCAGACGAGTACGCACATCCACACACGCGCGCACACATGTATTGAATAACTCGCCAGACTAGCAGCTGTTATGGAGAGAACTGGGTACAAGCGAAACGCCTGTGACAAGCTAATGACGCTTTTGTCGACCCCAGCACTTCAAGCACACACGCTCACACCGCACAGATTTAGAAAACATGACTATTATCTGTCACATAACCTGGACAATATCAGTCTAGTCGTGTGAATATTAAGTGGTTTGAGCTCCCAGTACGATGTAAGCACTCTGTGTGGGACTGCAAGCCAAATGAAACCCTAACTCGCTCCAGGAATATCTTAGTGGAGGCTTTGAGGGAAGATCCTTTTTCAACACCCAACCCCCCCCCCCCCTCCTCCCTCCCTCCCTACACAACCACCACCACCCACCCAATCAAATCCTCACTGGCAATGCGCTGCTCCTCATCTCTCTTCTCTGCTTCTTTTGTTCATCTTTCTCAACCGCCCACACACCTACCGTCCCTCGGGCTTTTCTCCTTACACTCTCACACACACGCACGCATTTACATTTGGCCACTTTGTATGTACTTTGCTGTATTTCTTCCTAGCTTCTCCATTTTCCTCCTCACTATTAGACTCTTGGAGATACTGTACGTGTATGAATGCGGGTTCACACTTGCACATATACTGACAAAAACACACACACAGGGCCTATATTTAGTGCTTTACAATACAGATGTGTGGGCAGCAGCCATCTGGGGCCCCCAAAGGGAACAAAAAGCGAGTGTGTGTGTATGTGTGTTTCTGTGGGTGTAGATGTGTGTTTGTGTGGCGTAGGGCTAAGGGCCAAACTTAAAGTAGGGGTTTGAGGTTGGGGGGCCTGTTGTGGAAACCCCCTCCAGAGAGCTGGGAATCTCAGGGGAGAGTGGGAAAAACATCCCGACGGTCATCAATCAAAACTTCGGTGACACAAATGACCAGAAACAACGGACCGTTCTCCAACCATGTCACTGTGTCACCTCCGCCCAACAGCCATGTCCCACCCACCTGCGCCGCTGCCCCATAGGCCCTCGCTGTACGCCGAACGATGCGATTGGCCCTCGGTCCCATGAGCGAAATCGTGATCCCCTCTTGGCTAATTGGCTCTTTGTGATTGCGCAGTCTGTCGTGGCGGTGGGGGAGAATGAAACGTGAAAACGGTATTATGGTGGATGGGGGAAGAGTGGCAGGTTGAAGCAGGGAGATCGTTTTTGGCGACTCAAAGCGCCAGATGCTCTTCCTGGGTCCATTATGATGCCTTACAGGGGATCGAGATGGTTTCGGCATAGCAACTGTGAAGACACAAAGCGAGATGGAGACTGGCCCGAGATGGAGAATCACACAGACACTACATACAAATGCAGACACACACGTACTTACACATGCACATACACATGCACATGCACATGCACATGCACATACACATACTGCTTAAAACAGTCTACTTTGAAACCAGACTGAAACACTTGTTATTTCGCTCTTTGTTGGTCTTTTTCAACTGGGATCATCAGGGCCTGCCTTCATCTATTAAACAAGACCTAAAAGTGGCGCACGTGTCTGTTTCACCTTTTGTGGACGTCAGACAGGGAAAAACCTACAGGCTCAATGAAAATGAAAGTAGTTGCTTCTTCAAGCTGTGCCTCCATCGAGAGCGATTGTTCACCAGAGTCTTTGAGAGAGGGAGAGTGTAGGAGGACGGGTCATGAGCCTGCTCTTTGTTTGCTCCACCGCACTTCTACTCAAGGCCACAGTCCTGCGTCCTCTTGTGTTCTTCTGGGGTTCGTAGATAAAAATATTAAAGAACTGTCGTTGACTTATGGTGGGGGAATATTGATGCTCCTTATTCTTATCTTATTAGGCTTAAAATATAAAACACCCTGTGACGACATATCCCTGATCAATCATTGGGTTTCTCCTTCTTCCCTCAACAGCCATCAACAGGTGGCGCTGTAGTCACACTCTTCAGTGTTGACGCTCCTCAGGACAAAGAGCTTCCAACCACCTCAGTTGCTATGAAGGCACATTCGAGCAGTCCAGCCCTTTATTGGGAAATAGTGACACATTCAGGTTTTGAGATTCATGTCACAGCCTTTTTTTTTTTCTTTTTCTTTTTTTTTTTTTAACGTGATGGTGTGACATCTGTGACCCCATGCCTCCTGGCCTCCTTTAGGTTATCACTGCTAAATGTCACTTCCGACTATCTAATGCACTACTGCGTTTTTTTTTTTAAACCCTATCCTTATCCCTATTATGTACCTTAGATCAGTGGTTTCAAAGTGTGTTGTTGTTCATGAGTTCATGGAGAACAACCTCACCATCATTTTATTCATTTAAAGTGACTACAGTCAGTTATATACAGGAACTTGTTGTGATGCTTTCCAATGTCCCATGTTTAATCCCTCGAACCCACAAATAAGTCAATAATATTATATCCAGTAGCTCCTCCACTTGCCTTTTTTTTTTTTTTTTTATAGACAATACTATCACAAATCTGACTGT
The DNA here is from genome assembly GCF_002260705.1 of Seriola dumerili. Taxonomy (NCBI): domain Eukaryota; kingdom Metazoa; phylum Chordata; class Actinopteri; order Carangiformes; family Carangidae; genus Seriola; species Seriola dumerili. Next base: position 4,486,631 of record NW_019174481.1, read on the forward strand.
GGAGATGACACATTGACGCTGACATGGACCACAGCACTGTATGTTATTTGGCTCATGCCGTTTGAATTACCATTAAGGGACGCATCTGAGTGGAAGAGACCGCCCCAGTATCCGCTGCTGCATCCAACTCGCTTTCACACTTGGGTTCATTCACACACACTTTTCCCACCGGGATGGAGCCGCTTCAGCCAGCGCGCAGAGCCAACGGGGAGCACGCACGCTTCCACACGTCGGCACACATGGCTGCAAATTTATGGCGAACATTTTGCACGTTTATCTGGATAATAACACTAGTTTCAAGTTCGAGGACGAGGATTTATCCACCAAACGAAGGTAAGTAAAGAGGGAATGGTGCTGGAGCTGTGCGACGCATTCGGGTTTTCCGCTGGTGGACGGTGGGAGAAACACGGGTGCGTGCGCTCCGTGCGCGTCCTGTTGGATGGGAAAGAGCAGGGAGAATATGTATGAAACTTAAACAGCCCAAAAGTTGGATTTTTGGGAAATTTTCACAGTCGTTGGTATTTCTCCTGGTTTCTGGCAGAGATGTGACCCCAGGGAGTTCAGATGCATGTTCTCTCTTTCTAGCGCTGTCACGAAAATCTTTTGTTTCTTGGATATTTTCACATGATGTGGCCACTGTAGCGCACACTGTTCTGAACAGTCTAGTGTGAAAGACTTATCTTTTTTTCATGTGCAGTTAAAGCTCAAACTCATACTTTTTGGTTGTTTCTTTATACATGAATCAGATTTGACACGTTCAAATCATGTGGGATTTTTGAAATTTTATTGATATTTTATAGATCTATCTGATGATATATATGGAAATAACAATATTTATTACAAATAATGATGGATCATAGCAAATAAACAGAGGCACACCTCCTGCTGTTTTCATTTGTCCCAGTCTTAGTGGTCATTCTGCTTATGGTGTGGCCAAGCCCTCTGAGTGCAAAAATACTTTCACTGTTAAAGAATTACATTAATTTTTTTATTGAAACATTGAAGGCTGTTTTCCCTTAAACCACCTGTCCGTGTGTGTGTATGTGCATTTTAGTGACCCTGCTGGATACCAGGACAGTGCCAGGAGAGCTGAAATGGGCAGCCAGTCCTTCAGAGGGAGGGGTGAGTGGGAGCCTGTTTTTATTATTATTATTTTACAGATATGGTCTCTCTTTGGAAAACACGCTCTCTCTCTCTCTCACATACACACAGACGCACACACACACACTTGCACACACTTGGTCTGGAAACTGTAAATAATCATCCCACAGATTTTGAAATGTGCTGTTGTTCACCAAGCCTAAGTGCTAATATGAGAGTGCTGGCGTTGCGTTTGGCACAAGAAAAGGCATAAACCAGCTTGGTGGTGGGTGTCATTTTTTAGGAATTTTTACTACCATGCAGTTGCCAAAATGAATCCTGGAAATATCTACTTCATGTCATCTCCTCTCATCTATTTGTACTTTTTATTGTTGGTACATTGTGATCTGCCATCTATACGTCCTCTCTCTCCTTCTCTCTCCCTCCCATTTGCTCAGTGTCTCTCTCACCTCTTTGTTGGTTTAAGAGTTATTGGTGAACTTGACTCTTATTTTCTTCAGTCACCATGCTCTCATTCTCTCACAAGCTGCTTGATTGACAGGGTCCTGGTCTGCACGCACTGAGCTTTTGATTACAGGCACCCCCCACCTTCCGCATCCTTTAGTTACACACACACACACATACACACAAAAACACCATTTCTGTATGATTGGGGCAAGTGCAAAGCGTTTTTTTCCTCTGACAGCTGTGATTTCTGTCTGCTGACAAAGACTCCAAAGGAGATCAGACAAGGAGGCATCATACCCCATGACAGCTTTTTTACAGCTCTCTTCCCCACAAAGACACACACATATAATAAACAACACACAGCACACAAAGACGTAACCATGTGCTCATGCTCATGCTCTTGCTCATGCGTGGACGCTCTTATATTCACATATTGTACATGGAAGACACGGTTACATTAAAGAGCCGGACGAATGCTGGATTTTCGAGGGCTATACCGATGTTGGTGTTTCAAGATAATAAAAATGCGATAATGATTTATCAAGCCAAAGTGTAAATATTAAATGTTATTATCAAAGATGGCTTTAAGACAGTAGATGTTCTGCAGTAAACCTGATTGGAAATTAAAATACATTTGAAAAAAAAAAGATTTAATACAAAAAACATAAATGCATTTGAATTAAGAGAAATTAAGGTCAAGTATGCAGGAAAATGAAGACATTAGATTGTACTTTTGCATATCTGCCAACATGCACACCAGTCTTTGTGTCAAAATATCTGTGAGAAACCAATATCAGCCAATAAGATTGGCCCTGATGACATATCGATCAGGGCCAATTAGACACACAGTAACACACAGACCCCCCTCAACACACACACACACACACACACACACACACTTCTGTCATCCTCCCTCCCTTTTGCCCTCTTTCGACATGGTGCATTTAGTGTGTATACAGCTCTCGCTGGTAGGGAGAGAGCAGATTATTATTCAGTGGCAATAAAAAGCCAATTTGGAGTTGGGAGGCTCAGCGGTCATTTGAAGGGTCACAGTACAAGGCAAATAGTCAGCTCTATTGAGATGGATGGTGCAGTGAGGGATGAGTCTCTTTCACTCGTATGAAAATGCGCCTGTAAAAACCTTGGAGTCGCAACAAATCTGAACCACTGTCCAGTGCAGAATATTGATGTGAGAACGACTGGGCTGTGAGGTTTCAAATGACAGCAGTGAATTAGAGCATGCTCCTCAGCATCTGAAATGTATGTGAACTTGTTTTTCTGTATTTATGAGGAATACGTATTTTTTTCCTTTCACCACTTCTGTAAGAGTGTTTCCGTGTTAAAGCTTGTTCCTTCTAGGGCTAAAGAGCGGGTGATGAAGTTTAGGTTGGGTCAGACTTTATGTTACGTCATCGTCTCCACTAGGTCTTGCCACCACATGACAGCTGTGTGTGCATGTGTGTGCTTTTTCAAATGTGTGCCATGCAGCTTTTGCCACATCCCCTCCAAATTTATCATTAATACTGCTTCAACATTTGCTCTTTGCACTAAATATTTAAAATAGGTATGACAAGAAATTCAAGGTAAATCAGGGACAGCAGCAGCAAAAGCAATAAAAAGGGCCAAAGCACAGGTTAAAAATTCTTACCACCCTGGTAGAGTGAGAGATGCACATTGCGAGACCCAAAGAGAGCTTTGTTCACTCTCCTCGCTTGCCTATCATCTGCAGCTGCCTCCGAGGACCCGTCTTTTTTGCTATATTTAAGTACATTTCAGGAACTCTGACATACGCGTCCATAGTCACATTTACCTTCTCGCAATATATTTGTGTACAGTGTTTCATTTTCTGACAGCATCACTTTAATGCATTACTATTTGGCAGCTGATTATGGAAAAAGTTTTAAACCTGTTCTCGAAGGCTCGACCACATGACAATTTCAGGACTTTGGCAATTAATGATCACTGATTAATGATCAGTTTGATGGAGCATCTGTTTTGATGAAGTCGGCAACTGTCGGCACGAACTGAAACCAGTGGAAGCCTGAAAACTGGGAATTTAATATTTATGGAACGTATTGTAAAGTGGTGGCCTGAAATCTTAAGTGTGCACAAACGAGCCAAAACATGCATAAACGTAGTCAACATACATGTATGCCATCCCAAGTGTAGCAATACAATTTAGTGTGTTTTCATTTTCAGTGGGAGGAGGTGAGTATTATGGATGAGAAGAACATCCCCATCAGAACGTACCAGGTGTGTAACGTCCTAGAACCCAATCAAAACAACTGGCTGAGGACAGACTGGATCCCTCGGTCCGGCGCTCAGCGGGTCTACGTCGAAGTCAAGTTCACACTGAGAGACTGTAACAGCCTACCAGGGGTCACCGGCACCTGCAAGGTACAGGAAAAACTTAACAAGGATTTCTTTTAAAGGCTTGACTTTTTTTAACATGTTAACTTTTATGCTAATTAGTCAATGGACAGACTGCTGCTAATGGGGCTTTATTATATATTACAGCTGCTGATTACTCAAGCACACCCCCCCCCCCCCCCTTAACTCATTATCATATTAAGAGAAAAGATGAGCCCTGATGATGATAAATAGACATTTTACTCTCTTTTTTTTCCTTTCTCCTTTGTCTTGTAGGAGACATTCAATCTGTACTACCACGAGTCAAACGAAGACAGGGAGAGTTACATCAAAGAGAGCAGCTTCATTAAGGTGGACACTGTGGCAGCAGACGAGAGCTTCACCCAGGTAACACTAATCAACTGAGTCAGGCTTCGAGTTCTTTATCCCTCCTCCACTCACTTTAATTTGCTCTTATCTCGAAAATACACCCCCCTGGCACTTAGCTGTAATTTCTTTATTTGTTTTACAAGCATTTCTATCTCAGATGGCTATTTCACCATCCCAGAAATTTTGGCAAGGAGATTTTGCTTAGTCCACACTAACATTCCTTCTGATTTTAGCATTGTATGCATTAAAGCTTATTTTACCTTTGTAATCAATAGAAGTAAGTCTGGATGAGAGCCAAATGCTGAAAGTGTGAAGATCAGCCATGGTTCAATAGCAACTCCCACTTAAGGTTAAACAAGCAAATTGAATTAATAAGAGCTGACACACTTTACTGCACATTTCATTAATCTAGCTCCTATCTCTTTCCATCCAGGTGGACGTTGGAGACCGCATCATGAAACTGAACACTGAGGTGCGAGACGTAAAGGTCACGACCCGCAAAGGCTTCTACTTGGCCTTTCAGGATGTTGGCGCGTGCATCGCGCTAGTTTCCGTCAGGGTGTTCTACAAAACCTGCCCGCTCACCATCCGTAACCTGGCAACTTTTCCCGACACCGTCACCGGAGCTGATACGTCCTCCTTAGTGGAGGTCAGGGGGTCTTGTGTCAACCAATCAGAAGAGAGAGAGGAGCCTAAAATGTACTGCGGTGCAGATGGAGAGTGGTTAGTTCCTATTGGTGGATGTCTCTGCAACCCAGGAAATGAAGATAAGGGCGGAGCATGTAAAGGTGAGTGACGCAACAGAAATACTTTACCGAGATTTGGTGTTTGTTTTTGTAATAGTCTGCCTCATCTTGCTGTGAGCTCTCCACCCCCCTTGGGTTGCCACTTCTAAGTCCCATGTCTCTATGAGTAACAATCACAAATGCTCGACTTAACAAGCTACTCGCTAATGATGGCAAACATTGACCGAGATTTGGTTTGTGTACTAATTAACACCTGCTTGGTTATTCTGTGGATTGTTTTCATTATTTTCAAGCAGTATGTTTAGAAATTCTGTCTTAAAGGGGCACAACTGACATGTTTGCCAGCTGGTAATGGTTTCAGTCATGCAGTATGTTCCACAACACCACAGCAAAATACTTTATTTTCATGTGCATGTTTTTCCACCTATTACTGTGATAGTGAATTGTATCAGAACTGCAGTGCAGATGTTGTTTAGAGATAGTTAATAAAATAATGTATTGCAGAATGTAATCCATTACAGCAGGATTGAATTGTTTAAACATACGCAGGGAATAGGTGTTTGGATTTTTGATGGCAGCTGTGAGATTTTGACAAGCTCAGACTCTGTTTAGGAATATTTTTGTGTAATGCGCTGTGATTCACTTTCTTGCCGAGAGTTAGATTAGTTTTGGAGCCAGGAGATGGTTAGCTTAGCTTAGCACAGAGACTGGAAACAGAGGGATCTGTCCAAAGGTAACAAAATCCACTTACCAGGACCTTTAAAGGATATCTCACATTATATCTTAAGGACGCTCTACTGGTTGCCTTGCAAAGGTCACGATGACATCAAGCCTCCAGAAAATTCCTGCACCCAGTCAAGAAACAGTCAAACACACCCCCATGAAACCACAACTTGTCGTCTTTACACTACTATTTTTTCTGGAATGTGGTCATTAGTGAGCTTTAGAGTGCAGTTTACAGAGTACAGATTTTGTTACCTTCTGACAGAGGAGGATAGCTGTTTCCCACTCTTTTCAGTCTTTATGCTAAAATAACTGTCTCTTGATGGCTGCCTCATTTTAATGGACTGTCATGAGAATGGTATGAGCGAAAATGTTGAGCTATTACTTTAAAATATTCAGCTGTACGGGTTTTTTTTTTTAACAATTGTTAAGTTTTTAGTCAAATAGCTGGAAGTCATTTTGCTGTAGAGTCACTAAGTGACAGTAGTCACTCTATATCACTCAGTATGGGTACAATATCATGTCATGTATCCTTTAAATATTCAATATCCTTCACCTCTTGAGTTATCTTCAAGCTGTAAACAGATTTTAAGTCCTAATACAGTGTTTTTAGTATTAGTAGAGGATCTCAGGTCTCGGTGTGAGGTGTGCTGTCATAACAACAGCCATCTGGACAAAAATGCCTTTCTATCACTTACAAATCTGGTCTGAACTTTACAGTAACAAATATGCAAGCTGTTCACACCTCTCATCAAACATACATGTGGCATGGATGACGTGTAATGTTTGGAAGTGACTGTTGTGATAGTGAAGACTACTAAATGTGTGTGCCTGTGGGAGAAAGTGGGGTCTCTGGGGGACAACAGACTAAGTGGAGACACTTTTACAACACGGCTTCACTCCCCCTATTCAGTTGCATACGCGAGAGACGCACAACATGTTCGCTCGCACGCTCACACATACATACGCAGATGGACAGAGACCAATAGAGAGACGGGGGGAGGCGACTCACTGATCTGCTCCCTCAGTTTTATTTATGAAGCCTATCCCAGCAGGCTAATTGTATAACAAACAGACCCATAATTCAAAGAGAAAAGAGGAGATGCTGGGAGAGAGAAAGAGAGATGGACATAAAGAGAGGGATGCAGTTGGTGCCAGTTGGCGATAAATTGAGAAAAAAAAAAAACTTGACTTTTTTTTTTTCTTCGCAATAGAAGAAGCAGGAGCCAAAATTCTCAACGTTACAAACGTTCTCTAAAATCTTCACCCCACTTGCCCCGTTTGTTCCTTCTGAAAAGAGGAGGAGGTTTGCGGGGTGGTCCCAGAGGCCTGAAAGATGTTCCTCCTCAACTAGATTTAGGAGAGACCCTTGACTCTGTTGAACCTCCAGCAGATGTGAAGTGCCATCTATCTATCTGCTGCTCTCTTCTCCGTCTCCCTGCTCTCACTGCCTGTCAGGTTGTTGGCTGGGCTCAGCTGCCTCAGTGGAAATCCATCAAAGTCTGGATGAATACCGAATGCTGCTCAGCGAAAACTCTGACCCTGCAGTATTGGATAGACGCCTTAACGCTTCTCCCATTTTAAGTTTGAAATTCGCAGAGAGAAAGGGAGGGGGAGGGCAGAGCGGGATGGAGGGAAAAAGCAGATAGATTTGAGGGGAGATTTAGATGATCTGTCTCTCCTCCCGTCACTGAGGTCAAAAGGCTCCTGGATCTTCTAGGCTCACATGTCTTCACTCAGTCAGTACAACAGACTTATGCAGACAGACAGACTGAGAGAACATAGCATGGACAGAGACACCGGTCATTACAGGCTGCCTTGATTCTGAACAGTGAATGCCGACAAAAGGGGAATCATGTCCCTTCACCAAATATCTTAAAGGGATAGTGCAACATTTCGGGAAACGCGTACATTCTCTTTGTTGTTGAGAGTTAGATTAAGAGTCGAGGAAGTGACTGCTTGCACCCAAGAAACAGTAACGTCCCTCATAGCAACACAGCCACAGTTTTTCCTGCTCAGAGAATTACTCACATTTCGTGCCCCCTTTAGCCCTCGTCAAACTCTGACAGGTTATTTTCCAACAATAACCTGTTTTTGCGCTGTATTGTAATCAGCATAGCGCACCGGGAAAGGTGCTGCCAAAACTGCAGAAGAAGAAAAGAGTCACAACCTTCCTCAAGGAATTTCATCTGTTTATTCCCTACAGCAGGAGTGTGAGAGTTGGCGGTGCTCTGATATTTCGTGGCTGTTCAAACAGGCCAATATTGTCTCGTCTGCATCCAAGCACATCCATTTTCTGAAAAAAGTTTTGATGAATTAACGTTGAATCCCAATCAGCGATAACTCTAAGACTCTTAAGTTTGCACAGTGCAGACATTCTCCAAAATGTCAAATAGCTCAAATTATAGCAAACACTCACCAACAAATCCAGACTGTCTGCTCCTTGGTTGGATCGATTGCTATTTGCAGCTTATTTTGGCATTTATCTATTTAGCAGTTTTTCATTTTTCTAAGAGCTCAGGTGCAATAACCACCGTTTGCTTCTTCAGAAATACTTTTTGCATTGCTAAAGAGCGTTTTAATAATTCAAAAACTCCTGTTGAATTGAACTGAAACAAGGGTGGAATTACCTAATGCGGTGAGATGTGAAAAGTTCATTTTCAGTGTTGACACAAAGTAATGAGGATGGAGAGGATGAGAGGAGAAGCTCTGGAGAGGAAGAAGGGATTAGTTGTTGAATAGGGGTAGAGGAGGATTGAAAGAAGGCCACTGACAGCAGAAGGCATCAATGGAGAGCCGCCCCTCCCCTGCTGGGGGTTCGTCATCGGGGTGCAAAGGGGACGAGTAGAGAAACACAAGAGAGAGGGAACTCCCCCTCTTTTCTAAACCCCTGGTTAAGACCGAGGTCATGACTGAGCCCGATGAAGACGTCAAAAACTCTGACTGACAGCCACACACACATATAGAGAGAGAGTTTAGCTGCAGAGTGCAGGGTCATGACCGAGGTAGATGAAGACGTCAAAAGTTTGACAGCTGCGATCCGTCTGGGAGGATCGGAAACGAAGGAGGAGAGACAAGAGGCGAGCAGAGGAGAAAGAACAGAGAGAATTTGAAATAATGTGAACGGCTGGAGAGGCGGAATGACAGAGGAGCCTTCCACTTTTTGTTTCACTGTCTCTCCACTGGCCTCTTTCTTCTGTCGTCTGATTCTGCTCACTGCCTGGAGGGTTGGAATGTTTTTCTCTGTGTGTGTGTGTGTGTGTGTGTGTGTGTGTGTGTGTGTGTGTGTGTGTGTGTGTGTGTGTGTGTGTGTGTGTGTGTGTGTGAATGTGTGTGTGTTTGCTTGCATGTGTGTGATCCTGTGTTCCCTCCGTCCAGAGAGATTTCATGGTTATGCTTCTTTCCAACGCACCTGCAGTGTCTCGTCAGCAGCAGAAAGCGTTTGGACGAGAGGGATGAAAAGAGGGAGAAGAGGGAAAGACAGCCACACTGAAAGAGGGATGACAGAGAAAAAGAGTGAGCGGATGATAGAAAGAGTGTGTAATCGTTGCATTCAGTCCCACTAATTATTGCATTGCATTTCTGGACTCCGGACATCTTGGACTGCTGATTTAGTGCGCGTGCGTGTGTGTGTGTGTGTGTGTGTGTGTGTGTGTGTGTGTGTGTGTGTGTGTGTGTGTGTGTGTGTGTGCGCACCAGTGTACATGTGTGTGTACTGTATCTCCAAATTTCTTCCCTAACAAAGCCCTCCCTCCCATATACTCACAGTTTGGAGGAGTGCCCGGGAATGCCTAGAAAAGAGTGTGGTGGGGCAAACAGAGAAGGGAGGAGGAGTGTGTGTGTTTGTGTGTGTGCGTATGTGTGTGTACACATGTGCGCGTATGACAGGTGACAAAGCAGGCAAAGACAGTGGAAAGGCCCGAGTGATTGTCTGACGCAAGCCAAACCCAGGTAGGGGGAATGGTCTGCATTCCGCCATCACAATCAAAGTGTGTGTGTGCTAGTGTGTGTGTGTGAGCTATTGTGTCCCTCTCCCAGGTTGTTTTAACATGGAGGAGGTCTGCCAGCTCCACCGGGCCGTCTGTAGCTGTCTGGCATCGGAACAAGCTCTGCTCTCCCTCTCGGTCTCTCTGTCTTGCTCTCATTATCCCTCCTTTCTCTTCTCCAACTCTTCTCCCTGATCCCCGGTCAGGGGTGGGGGTGCTGCTGGGTGCTCTGAGTGTGATGGGGGGGGGGGGGTATTGTTGTGTAGCCCCTTTCACATGCTAATGTTTGCACTGTTGGCTTTGGGCAGGCACACACACGCGTGCACACACACACACATTTCTCTTCAAACCACCAGTTTTTGTGAGTATTTAAATTTAGACAAACTTAAAGCTGCGGCTTCCACTGAGCACACTGAGGTTTTAAATGCAAACTGACTCTGAAGAGATGTAAGATATGAGATGAATTTGGCACCAGACTTCACAGGACTGTCAGCTTGATTTTTTTTTTTTTTTTTGGGGGGAGGCAAGCAATCCTTTCAATGAAGACATACAGCAGGAGAAGATAAGAATCACTGCTTCTCTCCAGCATTTCTGTGGGCTTTAATTAACAGGGCATGACCCCTGTGATTAATAGTGTCCCGCCTTCTCGCGTGACAGTCTATCAATCCGTCCATCCATCCGTCAATCCGTCCCTCCCTCCTTCCATCCATCACAGAGACAGGTGTCAGACTGGAGCGGTCAGGGGTACTTCCTTCCATCTACACCCCTCTGCTGGGAAGGAACAAGGGATGATGACAGATAACACGGGGTCAAGGAGAATACATACACACACACACACACCCACACACATGCACGCATACAGTATGCCGACTAGGCTCTTAGCTGGATTCGCAATGAGCTGCATTTGCATTTTAGGTAGCAGAAGAATGCATATGCAAATGCCGACAATGCTGATAGTAATCAAAGGGCACCTTCCCCTCCGTGTCTCTGCCTCCTCCTCACTGTCGTTTTTCTCTTCACCTCTTTATCTCGCACTCCTTGTCAGTCTCTCTCTCTCTCTCAGAACCTTCCCCATCCGTTACTTTCTCCAACTTGTCTCCAGCAGCTGATTATAGTGTATTTATTGTCCTCCTAACAGGCAGAATGTGAACGTGTCCATAGACACCCACACACATCTATCCAAGGTTTCACCTTATCTTATCAGCATGTGTGTATGTTTGCCTACATATCCCTCCCAGTTTACTGGTGGAGTTCAGGCTCTTGCGCGGCTCTTGGTAGCGTGGGGTTAATGTCGGGTTAATGACACCCTCATGAGCTCTTATTCCAGGTCAGCAGCACTCACCCCCCTGGTGGAAACCAGCGCTAAAAAAGACACAAAAGGCTACAGACAACAGAGAGAACAGAGACATGAGAGGGCACGGACGGAAGTTTATGGCTTCAAATACTTGCTCCTTTCTTTCTCTTTCTTTCTCTTCCCTCTCCATTCTGTCCTCTGTGTTGGAGACAAGGTTAGAGGACTGGGTGGGACAGAGACAAAGGCAGAGTTCTACCCCCAAGCAGAGTCTTGTTGAGCCCTATAATCAACCTCTGAATCCTTAGCAGGTCAAATACTTTTTCTGTGTTTTTAATTCCCCCTCTTTCCCGTCCATGGCTGACTTACCTACTTTGATGATTAAAAACAAAGGAATGTGCAGAACAGCAGGAGAATGATAATAATACTGCCTTTTATGTTGCATTTGATGATATCAGCTGACACAACACGATGATCATTCAGCGGATGAAAGTCGCTCTTATCAGCTGTAAATGTGTTTATGAATTTACAGGTTTCGACTACAGGCTTCAGCCGTGTTTGTGTGTGTGTGTTTTTGTGCGGTCTTGTTTGAATCGGTGTCAGTATCGAGCTATCAGCACCGCTAGCCAGCTTCAAAGCTTTCTCACAGTTTGACACTTGGAGACTAGAGGGCTATATGGAGATAGAGCAAGAGTGAGCTGAGACACAAAGCCATATAAGTGGAGGTCGAGGAGGAAGTGCAATGGGAGCGAATGAGGGAGGTTGTGAAAAATGTGAAAGGGCGGGCGAGAGAGTGTGTGAAAGAGCAAATCTATGGAGGCTCACACAGATGGGGCAGGATGGTCGGTGTGAGTAGATTACAGAGGAGACTTCCTCTCTCTCTCTCTCATCTACTGATGAGTGTGTCATAAAGCATACTGACACACTTGTATACACACACACACACACACACACACACACACACACACACACACACACACACACACACACACACACACACACATCTACGCATACACATTATTCCCACATTCCAATCCACTCTCCCTGGGATGTCTTCATCTGCCTTGGAAACGTGAAAGGGTTGGAAAAGAGGAGAGAGTGGGGAAAGACGGTGGGATTGAGGAAGGAGAATGAATAGGGGGTGATGATGAAAAAGAAGGTGTTGAAAAAATGATTGCAGTTGAAACAAATGAAGGATTTCCTTCTGAAATTAAAGAGAGAAAAAAATTGGTTCTAACCAGCCACGCTTTGCCATCTCTTTTGCTTCACCAGTGGATGTCAAGCAGTATAATTATGCACTCATTTATTGTATTGTTACTCTGTCAATGCATGAACTCCTTGGTATACAGAGAGATTTCTCTGCCTCCACTCCCCCTGTCTCTCCCTCACCCTCTCTCTTTCTCTGTTTCTCCTCTTTCATATATTTAAATGTCAATTATATTTGTGTGGGCTGCCGGCACTGTGGAGTTTTGATGTATTCAGCTCTAGTGTTTCTGGTTTCTGTGTGTGTGAGTGGGAGCTGATCAGTAAGTGTTCTTTAGGTGTTTCTTTCTTCACTCATCAAAATCAAAGATAAAAGAAGTCAAAGTGCCCCTCCTACTCAAGTTATATCTATTTCTCTCTCGAGATTTGTCTTTTCACTTGTTTGTCTTTGGATGCAGAAAAAAACTCCATATGTTGATTAACTTGTTGTCTGAGCTTTCCAAGCAGTCAATACAGGAGACAACAAAGATTGTATCCAGGGTCAGAGGTCAGCTGACCTAAAGTCAATGTTGACTACATTGCTTGCAACCAACATAAGGGTGGACTTTAACTGATACACTCACTAATCATTTGGACTTTTTAAAGGTAACCTGTGGAGTGTTTCTCACTAATAAATGTGTTTCCCTCCTCATAAGATATTAACAAAACTGAAATTTTGCATCATGTCACCTTATATACTCTTCATTTTCCTGATTCATTGAATGTTTGCTCAGTAAGAAGTCAGGAAACATTTTAAAAAAGCGGATCACAATTTCCCGAATCCGAGACATTCCACATCCCAAAGATAATCAGTTTTCGTTTCGTTTCAGAACCAACAAATGTTTTAATTTTATAAGCTGTAACCAGCAAATATTTTGGCAAGTAGATCTGGATCTGCATGCTCCCAGTTTGGAGAAGTAGACGTGAGTACTGGTACAGAAGCGATATCCTGTAAGGTGGTGGTTTTTAATCAGTCTTGCACTTTGTGTCTCTGCCTCTCTGCAGCCTGTTCTGTTGGTTTCTACAAAGCCCGGTCATCAGATGCAGGATGCTCCAAGTGCCCCCCACATAGCCACTCGCTCAGAGACGGGGCAACTGTCTGTGACTGCCACTCTGGATTCTTCCGCGCCGACAGCGACCCTCCCTCTATGGCCTGTACCCGTAAGAACACACTCTCTCTCTCACACACACACACACACACACACACACACACACACACACACACACACACACACACACACACATTCACACATACTAGGAAGACAATGCATCAGTGAAAACACAGACAATATGTGTGTGCATTGCTCGCAAATAAAAGCAAAAAGCGCACTCATTGTTTCCCAACCTCTCTATCTCTACCAAACAGAGGGAGACACAAACTTGTCTGAATGCCACCCCTGTTTCATGATCCCGTTACTTATGACTAAGCCACCATCTACATCCTGTCTGGGAGTGATAACTAAAGAAATTGAGAAGTGAATGAATGTCCCCCTCTCTCTCTCTTTCTCCCTCTCTCTCTCTCTCTCTCTCGCTCTCGCTCTCACTCTCTCACTCTCTCTATCTGTCTTACTCTCCAAATCTGTGAGTAGGTTCTGTGTGACAGAGTTGGAGAACTCGGTCTGTGTGTCGTAAACTTAATTATGCCTATATACAGCACATGGTTTCCTCGGCCTGGGAAAAATGAAAACACACACACACATACACACACACACACACACACACACACGCACACACACACACATACACACACACTCAAAGAAATGCCACAGAGGAAAACATCCAACCCATCAAAACCATCTCTCAACATTATGGTTTTCAGTCTGATGCCAGATGTCTATATTTCAACCCACCCACCCATCTACTTCTACTTTCCTTATGTCTAGGTCCAGTATAGAATACACAGTATATGTGGTTGGTTTTTCTTCACTCTCAATTTATCCTTCTCTCCTCCTCAGAGCCACCCTCAGCGCCGCAACAGCTCATCTCAGTTGTGAATGAGACCTCGGTGGTCTTGGAGTGGGCCCCTCCTCGCCGCCTGGGAGGCCGAAGTGACACCAGCTACAGTCTGGAGTGTCTCATCTGTCAAACAGGCAGCCACAGTCATACTGGCGGCAAAGCCCTCCCCAGGAATCGCAGCGTCACCCAGCCTGAAGCTCAGCACAGTGGCTTGGGCATGCAGTCAGACCAGGGGATTGTAGGATCTGAGGTCCATTCAGGGAGAGGTGTCTTCCAGAGCAGACCAGTACCTGAAGATGACCCGAGACTTGGCTCTGGCTCCGGCTCCCAGCTCTGCCTGCCCTGTGGCTCCGATGTGCTCTTCTCTCCCGGCCAGACCGGCCTGAAGACCACAAGGGTGGTGGTGAGCGAGCTGAGGGCCCACACGCACTACACCTTCATTGTCCACTCGCGCAATGGGGTCTCCCAGTCCAGCGGTGCAGGGGCAGCGCAGAGTGTGTCCGTCACCGTTACAACCAACCAAGCTGGTGAGAAGGAGAAGTGTGCGTTACAGTGAATGCGTTTGCCAGATTGTTGACTGTTGCAGTAACACAAAGTCTGCTTATAGATGTTGTCTGTAAGTGGGTCAGCACAATGCAAACTGCTGCTCAGTGCATGTGGGTCCACAGGGAGGGAAGGCCCCATGAGTATTGTTCACAACTGTGGAAGCATGAAATGAACAAGCTCTGTATGTAGTTATATATGTGCATGATAAAGGTAGTATCCAATCTAAATCACTTCAATGCTGCAAAACAGTAAATGTATTTGGAACACATATATTTTACTATAATGCCTCAGAGTGTGAAGTATCTGTGTCCAGAATATAGTCCAGGAAAGCTTGTGAAAGGCGAAGTTTCTAATACATTTATTAAGAAGAATGAATTGAATTAGCTCTAAGAAGCAGTCCTGCATTTAAATATATTCTCCATGGATTTGCTTTCAATTTGCCCTGATTATATAAAACTACAATGGATCATAATAGAAGAAGACTAATGTTGAACAAACACGGGGACACATCCTTCCTCAAATAGGCAGAGAGACCAGTTTCTCTATTAACAACAGCTACAAGACACTTTTCCTCTCCTTTCTCTCAACTGGAAACTCTTGCTCTTACTATCACTGTCATAGTTGCCATAGTTATTCATCTGTCCTCCTACACCTAACAACAGCTGAATTAATTATAGGGGCGTTCTCGGGAGGATGTCAGAAAGCATTCTTGGAAATGTAAATCACTGACTTAAATACAAACAGACAGAGCTGGTTGACGAGAGAGTAGATACAATGAAAAAGTCAGTTACAACACTACAGAGAAAAATTGTTGACACGTAACAGCCTTAAGTGTATCTAAGTGTGGGATTTTTTTTTTTCTTGTGTCAGCTCTTGACCACGGAAATGTTTAAAAAATCACTCGGATTTTATGGTGTGTTTCATTTTAGTTGTGAAGGCGTCTGCTGGTGTCTGGCGTTTCCTCACACATGCTCTCCATTAGCTTTTCGGCATGTACTTTTCTTTTTTCGGTGCTGCTGTTACATCTCAACTGTCATTGCTTTAAGACTTTATGGTGGCATTTAGAAACAGACACACCTGCATAGTTCCAGCAGCCCCGGGGAAATAACTTCGCCGTGTGTGCACAGCATGAGAGCGTGTCAGGGGATGTGTCACGTCCAACCTGCACCACCATATGGCCCGATATCATATGAACAGCCACAAAGGAGGACAAACACCATAAAGGGCTGGAAAATGGAAGGGTGTAAGCGGAGAGAGAGTGTGGAGAATGGGTCTTGTTTCTGTGGAAAAGGCAGGAATGGGATTTGGGTCAGTTCTCAGGTGCACCGGGTCAATGGGATTGTTGACAAACAGACACCAAACATGCCTTTGGAACACTATGCAGGGGACATTGTCTTATCAGCAGCATTACAGGAGATACAGTATGTCATCCTACAAAGGTAAACTATTGTGGCTGAATTATCTCTTTCCACCCCCCCCACCCCATCCCCGCCCCCACCCCTCTCAGCTCCCTCTCCGGTGTCGTCCATCCAGGCCACCGATGTCACCAGGCACAGTTTGTCGTTGTCCTGGCAACAGCCAGATCGACCCAACGGGGTCATCCTGGAATACGAGGTCAAGTTCTATGAAAAGGTGAGCCGCCGGCAGGTTAACGCAGCACAGACAGCTGTCTGGAATGTCAATATGTGGGCATGCTGTTTGTATTTCACTGATGGTGAAGATGGATTTGCAGTCAGGCACTGAAAAGGGACCCCTCTTTTTGTCCTTTCTAATCAGGATCAGAAAGAGAGGTCCTACCGCATAATGAGGACCTTTTCTCGCAGCGTGGATGTCACGGGTCTCAACCCCCTCACTGTGTACGTGTTTCATGTGCGCGCTCGCACAGCTGCTGGATATGGAGAGTTCAGTGCTCCATTTGAATTCTCCACCAACTCAGGTATTCTGACAATAACGTTCAATAGTTTCAGAGGAAGCTTTAAAGTTTATATGAAGAAGTTATAACTTTCTGGTCGGTGACTTTTGTGCCCTTTCCTGTTAGATCCCTTCCCCTTGATTGGTGAAGGCGTTAACTCAGCCTTCCTGCTGCTGTCTGTCAGCGGGGTTGGAATTTTACTGCTGATATCTGCAGCTGTCTTCATCATTAGCCGCAGGTATACACACACACACACACACACACACACATACATAAAAGCATCCATACAGGCAGGTGTGCCCTCCTGTAGGCTTGTTGGGTCGGCTTGAAGTTTCCCATCAGTGCATCACTTACGTCAACCTGTGTGCTGCCTCTGCCTTAACTACTGCTTTTGACCAAACTGCCACAATGCACACAAACAACAGTTCCCCTGCTATTGTGTGGCTAAATAATGTGTGTGTGTTACCTGGAGCTTTTAAAGGGGATTAGAGTGGAGACAGTGATAATCCCTTTGTCCCTGACTTGTCATTACTGTCTCTTCACCAGCACAGCTTGTGTGTCAGCTTCCGCTGGCGTGCACACACACACACACAAGCTTGCACGAGTGCCCACAGATACACACATAACCACACACACACACACACACACACACACACACACACCTGCTCAGCCACAAAGGTGTTTTTGACAGTTTCTTTGTTTAATGGAAAACACCTTTTATCTCGCGCTACCTGAGGCGTCGCCCCTCCTCCCTCTCTCCCTTAAATGCTTTCATCTGCTCGCAGCCCGTTGCGCTCTGTTCTCATTGTCGTCGCTCTCATTGAGGCAAATCCTGAAAAACCCAATGAATGTACAGCGCTGCTGGAAGAGGAAGACACCGAGTTAAAAACAATGTGACACATATGTGTTTTTGTCAGTTCCCCTTAACCGTAAAAACCAAAATAAAAACATGTGAGAAGGGAAAAGAAATAGTCACAGGAACGCTCTGACACACCGTGTCTTCTGTGTCTGTGTGTTAAATGTCCATCATTTCTTATGTTTCATCAGGAGGAGCAAGTACAGTAAAACAAAGCAGGACTCAGAGGAGGAGAAACATCTTAACCCAGGTAGACTGCACACACACACACATACACAGTAAAAAAAGACAGACAGATGGATGCTCTTTTTCTCCTTCTTCTCTCCGATCCACCTGCACACATCTTATACACAATCTGCCAAAGACATTTACATAACATACGCAGCAGTTACACAACTCATATTTGTCACCCTCCTCTGCATCCCTCCTTCTCCTCCCTCGCTTCCTCTTATATCCCGCGTCTCCTCCATGGCAGGGGTCAAAATCTACGTGGACCCGTTCACCTATGAAGACCCTGATCAGGCTATCCACGAGTTTGCCAAGGAGATTGATGTTAGCAGTATTCACATTGAGAGAGTTATTGGCATGGGTAAGCCTGGCATTAGTGCTTATACATACACACACTCACACACACACACACACACACACACACACACACACACACACACACACACACACACACACACACACACACACACACACGCTTACTTGGCGCTGACTTTGCTGTTCGCTCTATGGTGTAGGAGAGTTCGGGGAGGTGTGCAGTGGTCGGCTGCGTGTGCAGGGAAAGAGGGAGATCTACGTGGCCATCAAGAGTCTGAAGGCGGGATACTCAGACAAACAGAGGAGGGACTTCCTGTCTGAGGCCTCCATCATGGGACAGTTTGACCATCCGAACATCATCAGGCTGGAGGGTGTCGTCACGAGATGTGAGTAGTGGCAGTATTTGGATTATAACTTAACGTCCAGGTTGTAATTTAGTCTAATGTCTATAACTCTTTACCTGTTTTAGGCAAGCCGCTGATGATCATCACAGAATACATGGAAAATGGATCCCTGGATGCTTTTCTTCGTGTATGTGCAGTTTACTATTCTGTCAGTCTCTGTTATGAAACAAAATTTAAAAGAAATTTACAAAAATCCCGGACAGAATGCAGCTCACCAGTGGCTGCAAGGATTCTGTAGATGTAGGTGTCCCTGTTGACCTGCTCTCCTGTCTGTGTAATTAAAACATTTCAGAAACACGATGGCCAGTTCACGGTGATCCAGCTGGTCGGCATGCTGCGTGGCATCGCCTCAGGTATGAAGTACCTGTCAGACATGAGCTACGTTCACAGAGACCTGGCAGCGCGGAACATCCTGGTCAACAGCAACCTGGTGTGTAAGGTGTCGGACTTTGGCCTGAGTCGGGTTCTGGAGGATGACCCAGAGGCTGCCTACACTACAAGGGTAAGACATACACAGAATCTGCTCACACATCACTGAAATCAAATATTTCCATTTTGTTTATGTCTTTAGTTCATACATTTTTTTGTTAAATGCTGGATGCAACAAATTTCTGTTGTTGACTAGATCTGTATGACTTTTATTGCTGTTGTAGGAGGCCACTGGGACTTACCTTTCTCCTGGAGGGAAGATCCCCATCAGATGGACGGCCCCAGAGGCCATAGCCTACAGGAAGTTCACCACAGCCAGTGATGTGTGGAGTTATGGCATCGTTATGTGGGAGGTGGTTTCATACGGAGAGAGACCCTACTGGGACATGAACAACCAGGATGTGAGTAATTTTTATGTTGCCTAACTTGTGAAATGACTCGCAGTCAAAAGAGTGAGGTTCCTGAAATTCCAAGCGTATTTAAAGACAAATCAAGTCAAATCAAACTACTGGATCACCTCCATTATTATTATTATTTAAAGAAATCAAAGACGTGAAAACCCAAGTGAATGCACTCAAAATGCTTCATAAAACTGTGAGTGCACAAGTATGATACTGTAAATGTGGTAAGTCAAAGTTGGAGCAGGAAGTGGCCGTTTAAGATCTAAGGAACATTTACACTGACCTTTCACCTTCATTTTCACTTCCAAATATGTTTTTATACAAAAAGACTGCAGTGGGGTTTTGTTTAAAAGTTGTCCATATGATTACTCATGTGGACGCCCCTGTGCTCTCTGTTGTGAAGAAATGTCTGTGAAATATTAGCAGTGACACTAATGAATAAAATATTATCAGAACTGAAAGAGAATCAGGTTAGAAAAAGTTTCTAACAAACAAGTTTCTTGTCCAAGTTCCCTGTCCCTGTCTACACTTAACAGCACAGACATACTGACAGCCGGCAACATTAACATCAATTACAGTTTTCATTAAACATAATTTGTGTGCTCTGACTTTCTTGATAAGTCAAATTAAACTTTTACTTCTGTACAGTCCACAAATTGGATTTAAATGAACCCCATTTAAACAGATGAATAAATGAAACAGGGAGCACGTCTTTAGGATATTTTGACAGAGGAGAAAAATAAACTGTCCTCTGTGTGACGTACTTCATTCTGACCC
This sequence comes from Seriola dumerili, assembly GCF_002260705.1. Classification (NCBI taxonomy): domain Eukaryota; kingdom Metazoa; phylum Chordata; class Actinopteri; order Carangiformes; family Carangidae; genus Seriola; species Seriola dumerili. Next base: position 4,506,730 of record NW_019174481.1, read on the forward strand.
GGAGGCTTTGACCTCAGCACTCCCTTTAAAAAAAATAATACATTTTGCCTTAAAATCAGAAAGGGCAGACAGCAAAGATTTTTTTTTTCAACCCGTCACAGGACATTTTTATTGAAGATAAATATTTAGACTTTATAAAAAATGACAAGAAATTGCTGCTTAGTGTTATCCTTCAGCCAAGCACACAAATTTTATGCATTTAGGGGTGATTTAGTTCTGAAGAGTTTCTGAGATCTGAGCAAATTCTCAATCCCTTTGCTATCAAAGCTTGTTAAGTTTGAATGGGTCAAAGAGCGAGTCTGGCATATGGAAATTTTCAAATATGATTGATTTCATCTTCCACACTTGTGTGGTCTAAGAAAACTTTCCTGATGAGACGCTCTCTAGACATTTTATCCATCTTATTGATGTTTTTTGCCAGAGCAAATTAGTAGCTGCTTTTTCTCTTCTTTTTTTAATCTAATTTGTTTTAGTGAAACTCTGTGGTATTAACTTATCTCATGTCTAACTACAAGTAAAGCATGTGATCTAGTTACATACTAAGGCATGTTTCAAATATGTAGTATTTTCATATTAGATACATTTTAATATGCTTTATTTCTGAGTTTCTTATTGATGTATAGTATAGCTGCAAAAAATTGAAATAATTTGCAGATGGTGGTGAGACAGCTCGGGAAAGATCCTGGAAAAAGACAAGAAAGTAATAAATCTTTGGAAAAAGAATTTGCTTCTCTTTTGTTTAAGTGGCAGATCATTTTCGTTATTTCATGCACTAAAAAGTACACAAAGTACTTATTAAGATTTATTAATGTACTAACTGCAAATACAGTATTCTGTGACATTAAGTATGTAGTAGGGAGTATGGAATTGGGAAAAACTGCCATGTCAGCTGGATGAGTAACTAAGATGCTAAGATGCTAAACTAATACAGTGAGCACAGTAAACATTAAACCTGCTAAACATCAGCATGTTAGCATTGTCATCGTGAGTGTGATAGCATGCTGATATTAGCATGTAGCTCAAAGCATCACGTGGCCAGAGTACAGCCTCATAGAGCTGCTGATGTGACTCTGTTCAGAACTGTCTAGTAATTTACTGCCCACTACAAACTCAATGAGGATGCACTGCAGACTACCTACTAAATGAGGGATTAAGTATGCCGTCACCAAGCTGACTGTTCACACTGAAATATACAGCCAGTAACCCAGAATGCACTTTGCACCAACCAGCAGTGACAGCGATGACTGGTGTGGATTTTAAAGCAGGCTAAAAGCTGTTGTAATCTTCGCTGTTAATATGTAGCTTGATTAAGTTTGAATATTTTTTCAGGCGAGACTGTAACCATGTAGATTTCTAATGTGTGGTCAGTTTGTCTAACTAATGCCTGTTTGTACATCTGCTGCAATGTTTCTCGGAGATTTGAGGAGAGCAGCTGGCCGGGTTTACTGTACCTCTGAAGAGATACAATGCATTATGGGGCAGTTGATTATATATAATCTAGTATATGCTTATCTAGTGTACATCTGGGCATAAAAAAGGACACAAAATCCACATACTTGTGGCTGGAACACAATACATACTTATCTTGACGTGATACCTAGTATGAGTAGTACGTTAGTAGGTTGTTCCAAACCCAGCCTTAATCTTGCTTCTTGTTTTGTAATACTTATGTAAACTCTTAGCTTTGGATGCACCCTGATAAAAATAAAAAAAACCTCCACCTCCACCTCACCTCATCCTGTAGGTGATTAAAGCGATAGAAGAGGGCTACCGCCTGCCTGCTCCGATGGACTGTCCCGTGGTTTTGCACCAGCTCATGTTGGATTGTTGGGAGAGGGAGCGAGCGGAGAGACCCACCTTCAGCCAGATACTCAACATGCTGGATAAACTAATCCGTAACCCTGGGACCCTGCGCCGGACAGGAGGGGACAGGTACATACTGTACACATAAGCACAGGCTTAAATTAAATATCAACATACAGGGACAAACACATGTATAACCACATAAAGCCACAGTCATATTGTGCTCACACACACACCTACATGTTTCAACCCTATTGGTAGGCGAACATACCCGTCATTCGTTTATGATTTCACACTTCTATTTATGAACATTGCAACCACCAACCTGCTTTCTCTCCTTGGCTGTGTTTGCAGACCCACACCCACCATGCTGGAGTCAGGGGTGGGTTCAGAGGTGTGTGTGTCAGTCGTACCGGAGGTGTGTGTGCCTGAGTGGTCGGTGTGCGAGTGGCTGCAGTCCATCGGGTTGGAGAGGTACAGAGACACTCTGGCGGCAGCAGGATACACCAGCCTTGACAGCCTACTGGCTCTCACACACCAGTAAGTGCACCCTCGAAAATGGATTAAAGTGAGAGTCAGTTTTAGCATTTACTCATCACATTTCTTCGAGCAAAACCAGCAGCAGCATGAAAACAGAATCTAATTTCCATGTCTGGCAATAGAAATTCATTGCCATTGTGATCATGACAATCTGACACAGAAAGGAAGAAATCTTACTTCTTACTTGTATTCATAATATTAACACTGCCTGCATTTTGTAGCATTACACACAAGCTGTTTTTGGGTAAAAGAGTAAGAGATATTTTAAGTTTGGGATGTGTTATTGACAGCAGCATGAGGCACTCTAAAGGCTTAAAATGAACTCGGTTTTAGTTTATAAGTGTCAATTAAAGGCAAAGTGTTAGTATTGTGTTCTGAATGCCAAAACATGAAGGCAAGGTGATAAGTCTGCTGACATAGAGATGAGTGATAAATGATACTTATGAGGATAAAATGGTGCACACAGACTCACCTTGAAGGAAATTCATGGTCTTGCTCTCGGTTGTTCACACAAAGAGTGACAGTTGTAATTGTATCAGGACAGAAAAAACGAAGATTGAAGAGAACCTCTTGAGAAAGTCTGCACACTTATCTTAACTCCTCACACGCAATGTGAGCAGGCCCCTATTTTGTCAATTTTTGTTTAACTCTATTTTTACTTAACATAAAGAAACCAACAGTGAATTTTTCCAGCTCTCTGGTGTTGTCTGATGTAGCTTATTCATGTGTCACTTCATCTCCACTATGATTCAGAAACACTTAAAACATATAAAAGAGCCATAGCATGGGCGACATATTCCTCTGCTGCAATGAATACTGCTCTTAAAGTTTCCTGTGAAACTGCAGCGTAACTGCATTTTCATGTCACTGAGCAGGGATGTGGTTTCCTGTTAATGCTGCTTTCCTTTGTTGCTATATTCTTTGATGTGTTTGAATAGTTCTGAATGACAAGAGTGGTCTGCAGTACAAAGGCATAAACTATATCAGGCTGTGGATACAAACAACTTGATATTATGGTTATAGCTTAATTGGTAGACAGGGTTGGTAGTTAAATGGCTCAGATGTGTCACTGAGCAGAAACTGAACGCCAAAAAGATCCTGATGTGTGTGTATGGGGAAAAAAATTGAAGTGGCTTTGGATGAAAGTGTCTGCTAAATAAATGTAACATTGGTTGTGGTTGTTGTTTTCATGAAATTGGCGAATAAGAAAGATCCCGCCCTGCCTTATCCTTCAAATACTGCATGTTGTAGCTTTGTGTGTCTGAACATGTATCTTTGTTTCTGCACCCACAGGGAGATGGACAGACTCGGAATAATCACACCGTCACACCAGGACATACTGCTTGCTAGTGTGCAGCAAGAAATGTTGTCTCAAATGCAGCACATGCAACACACAATGGTTCCAGTCTGAACCGCAGAACGGATACAAACCTGTTTTGAGAAGAATTTCATTTACCTCATTCATGCACTTTAAGAGGGACTTTTCACCAGACGAAATACAAGGCGTGGATTTAAGTGAAAATACGAAGTGAGAAGAAGAGAAAGAGAGAAAAGCAGCACTTTTGTGAACTTCCATCCTGTGGAGTTTTCTAAAAAAAAAAAGACTAAAAAAAAGAAAAACAATGATCAGGACATGGCCACAGATAGCATTAAGCTACTGAGAGCTTAGACTGAAGGCTCATCCTCTCAGCCATTTTTCATTATTTTATTAGTTTTGTGAAGGCTGACATGTGATGCTGTGCATAAGCAGAATGGCTTCCAACTTTTTTTCTTTCGCTGCTTTGGGCTTGACTTGAATAAAATGTGTTTTATGTTTGCTTGTATGTCTGTGTGAGTGTGTGCAGGTATGTGTGTTTGTGTTTGGGTGTGTGTGTGTGTGTGTGTGTGTGTGTGTGTGTGTGTGTGTGTGTGTGTGTGTGTCTGTGTCTGTGGTGCGTAGTTTGAATCCACACAACGTGGAAACTCCCTTGTCAAGGCATCAGCTATCTTTGAATATTCTGAATATGCAAAGTTACCAGAGTGAGTGGGAAGAGCCGGACAGAATGTACCATTACAATCTCTTAATAGTTTCATACTGGAAGATCATACTAACAAACTATGTGATTTACTTGTGTTTTTTTATTCATTTTCTTTTTCTTTTTTTTTTTACTTGTTTGAATTATTGTTTCTGTTGAATTAGACATTTAGATTAGTATGTTGTCTATCTGTGTCTGTGAATATGTCCCTTGTTTGATGCTAAACATTAGCTACATGAAGAATTTTGTTTATTTATGTTTGTTTTTTTTTTATCTAGTTTGTACATTGTAAAATAGAAACACTGAGGAGATATTGTAATGATTGCCATATTGCATTGCAATAAATGCCAAAACCCATCTATTTATGTAGGGTTTAATCTTGTTTGAACAGAATATTTGCATTGTAATGTGTTTAATGGACACTATATATTATAATTAGAGTGTCAAGTGGAGCCTGGAGCGCTTTATGTTTATCATTTCTGAGTTTGGCAGAAGAAATTGTCCTCTGTGAAAGTTGAGACTTAGTCAGAGGTGTCTGTAACAACGAAAACAACTCCTGAAGAACACCCAGCTGAAATACTGCTGGTGTAATCACACAGTGTTGGGTGTGTGTGTGTGTGTGTGTGTTTGTGTGTGGAAGAGAGGACAGACACAGGGAGAAGAAAGTAAAAGAAAAAAGCTATAGGGAGAAAGAGAGCTTGAATTAAAAGGAGAGAAAATTAAGAGTGGGCTGTCACTGTGAGCGTCAGTGTGGCATCATGTTTTTTGTCAGATAAATTGGGCTGAGTTTGCAGCGTAAACTTGTCGAATCAGCAAACATCTGTCTCCCACTACACTACCACATTTACACTTTCATTCACACACACACACACACACACACACACACACACACACACACACACACACACACACTAGGGAGTTGATTGGAGGAAGCCTTTGATACATAAAGGAAGAGAAGATGTGATCTGATTTTCTGGCAAAAATGTCAATGTTTTTCTAGCCTAATGAGAGATGCCTGCATACACACAAGTGAATGCACAAACACACACATACACACACACACACACACACATAGACACACTCACATACCACCCCCCTGCCTCACTCCCAATACATCCAAATCACACACAGCAAACAAAATGCTGATGGTGGTTAATGAGGCAGATGCCTCTGAGTAAGAGACAGAGGGGGGGAAGAGAGACAGAGGGAGAGAGTTGGCTTGGCCCGGGGCAATGAAACAGACAGCTTCTGTCAAATAATGAGACACTGACACCACATTTAGCAGGTAACCTTTTGTGATGATGCATCACACACTGAACTCTGAATGACATCTGTTCCTGTAGAAAATAACTTTGGGCGAACAGTGGATAAACTAAATATTGACTGTTTCAGACTTACCTGTGTGGTTTCTAGTCCTGCCAGCAGCATGACGCTATGGATGAGAATGTTGGTCAGTCCACCACTGCTGTCCAGACTGAAATATTTTAACAGCAATTGGATGAATTGACATTGGTCCCAAGAGGATGACTCCTACTGACTTTGGTGATCCACTGACTTGGCATGTAGCACCACCATGGGGTAACCTGTTTATTTTATTGTAATGTCTCAACAGCAATCGAATGCGATGACAAGCAATGCTATATATATTCCATATACTAATTAGCAAATGTTAGCATGCAAAACTAAGATGATGTATATTGTAAACACTGCTCTTGCTAAACATGTTAGCCTTGCCATCGTGACAGTTGGCATGACAACGTCACCACTTCCTATAGCCTCAAAGGGCCGCTAGTACGTAGACTCTTGAAAAGGTCCACATAAATACAAACAGACACAAATACACACCCTGTATTGTATCAGAGGAGTGTTTACTGAAGCTATGCCGTGCCAGGATTCAATAAATGGAAAAGTGCTCCTCTCTTTGATGCCCCTCCTTTTACAATTCTCTCAGCAGACAGCAACACATTTTTACATTCGGAAACTTGTGCTATAAACCTCGACTTAGTGTCAGAAATGGACAAGTTTTCTATTTGCATTCACTGCCACAGAGCGAGGCCTGTAGATGTTCCCAGTTGTGACAAAGGGGATCGATCATAGGGATAAAAAGGACACAGTTTAGGGCTGAATCCACATTGACTGATGGTAGACTGAGCAGTAGTAATTTTAACCCTAAAAGACACTCTTGTTATATTGAGGAGGGCAGATCAAATCAAATCTTTCTGTCTCCATGTCTCAGTGGGAGGCGATTGTGGGTTTTTGTCCCCAGATAAGGGCGGGTATAGAGCCGGCTAATCCTGCCCGCTCTTCCATGTGGGAGTGGCAGTGGGGTGTCTTTGCTGCGCGGCCAGCCGTAATCTAATGGGTGTGAGATTGGGCTTTATGCACGGGTGCGCTCACTCACACACAGCCGTAGACACACAACACAAAGTCTAGATTTGTTTCAGGATTAAAGGCATCACCTCAGTGACTGACATAATGCCACAGGCATTCCCACGGCAACCCCGATGAGCTTGTCTGTATGTGTGTGCGTGTGTGTATGTGTGTGTGTTGCTGTATTTCTAGATGCTGCTGACGAGAAATACATGGAGAAAAGGAAGCAGAAAAAGCACAGGAAAATGAGAAGAGACAAATCCATGCACATACACACACACTCCACTCAGTCCCACTAGAGAAGCAGCTGCCCAAGTTGGCAGGCCATGTCCCTCTCATTATGCTGGCCAGTCACTCGTGTCTCGGCTCTCTCTCCCCTGCTGCTGCTGCTGGACAGGTAGCATCTGACACACATTAGCCTGCTATTAATGACTTCTGCTGCAGCCATTATCACACACTTAGGGAGAAACATTCCCAGGGTGCCATTTTTGCAGTGACATGCATTATATACTCAAAACCATCCAATTTTCTCAAAGTTTTGCAAGCAAAGCAATGTTTTTATAAAACAGCACTTTGGTGTCATTTCATTGACAACTCTTTCAGGTCTGCACTCCTTCGGTTGATCATCATCCTGTTTCTCTTCTTCTTTGTCAGTTGTGGGTGATGGTACCTCAAGATAAGTCCAGGATTTCCGTGAGTTGCTCCCAGAGGTGACTCTTAAGGAATGTGGGCGGGTGGGGCCCATGGACCTCCCACATCAAATTGATTGTTTACCCATGATCCCCAAGGGAATACCGCTGTGGTTAACATTAATCCTACAAGTCTGTGCACAAATAACATGCATACCAATATCAATATCTCCAACATCAACAGCAGGTGTTCAAAAGCCTTTCTTTGCTCCTTGCAATCTAGTTCAGTGTTTGACAATGTGTCTGTCCAGACTTAGGCATGAGTAGATCCATAGAATAGTATTGCTTACAAAGGTCATGGTCAGTTGACATTTCCCCCTCATTTTTTGTCTTTGCTGAAATCATGCTGTGGTCACAGCATCAGACACAGCATACAAACGATCCCAGGGTTCACAGCAGTTTCATGAAAAATTTGTGAGTGCATAGGAATCTCTTAGTGTATTTCATGCCATAAGTGAAATCAGTCTTAGAGTGTTGTTATCTTACTTAACAGATTATTCTAATCAGTAACTTGTCTTCATTAGACACCACGCAGGCACAGACTCACTAAGAAGATTAGAACAAAAACTAGTCTTCCAGAGCTGTGTAAACAAGTCTAATAGGGAAATACAACAATATGAGGATTCAAATTAGATAGAAACTCTACCTGTCAGATTTAAGTAAAAATGCCAGATTTGGTCTATTCTAGGTAGTAAAGACTCAGATCTCTGTGCCAGAGAGTGTGTGCTGTCAAGGTGTCCTTGACCAACCCGCTGAATCTCAAACTGCTAATTAATAGCTGAAAATGTTACATTTTGCTAAATGCTACAGTATCGAGTAGAAAAAACAAGTTCATTATAGAGGTGGCAAAACAATGCCGCTCTGCAAGACTGAAGAGGCATAAATTATTTAAATGTAAAACAGATGCGACTTATTACATACAACTTTTGGCTTATCTGAAATAGAATTAACTTGAAGAAATATTCACAGATTTTTCCCCCAGATTTAAGGCAGCAGAACAAGCTGTAAACAGCTTATAAAATTGATATGGTGAACGTGTTAGCAGACAGTTGTCTGTAGAGAGTAGCATTAGCATGCATTTAGAGTCGTGTTATGTCCATCTGGTTTTATCTCCACCAACTCCTGAGGGATATCTGACTCTTTTAGCTGCTAAATACTCCACATTGTTCACCAGCAAGTTGCTAACTTTGTCTGTCTACTGTTTGGTGGGGGGAAGGTTTACAGTTGGTTTATCAAAGCTTTTATGAAGCGTGAGAGAGAACCACAACAATAAATTTGCAAGCTGTAGACAATGTACTCAAAGATGACAAACATTTGATGGTAACTACAGACCTGGGTGATAATTCTCTGTGGGTTTGTCACTACAGGAGACAACATTCATATTATAGGAAGTAATATTTACCTGCTCTCAATATAAAAACATTGATTCGTGCAGCTTTAAACATGAAGATGAAATCTAAATATTCCAGACTCTCTTTCTTCATTACTGGACCTTTATAGCTTCCATTTACTTTTGGGATTATGGTATTGATAACCCTAGAAATACAAATAGATTGTCTGCAGTTGTGTTTTAATGAAATATTTCTAATTAAATTCTGTTTAAACTGGACAGAAAGACAACCTAAAGTGAAGCCCATTATGCCTCTCCTGTATAAACTGATCATTCAACCTCTGCTCAGTGGTTAGTTTCTGATAATGTCATATGAGCCAAAGATAAAATAAACCACAGACATCTATTTAACCTGTAAAACCTACATTCCAGTAATATATACTTATTAAGACAATAATAGTCATTGATAAGCAGAGCAGCGGGAAAATGGGCCATTATCAGAGTACATCAGTGACTCAGAGACATGGCACCACACAGACAGAAATGCCATTACTGGTGTTCGGAGTGAAGCTCCATCCACCCTCACTGTGTATGCATGCATGTGCCTCTGTGTGTTTAGTGCATTCATCCATGTCATCCAATTTCAATATTTAGGCGAACCTCCAGCTCTGTGAGCCCCCAGGTTTGATAAACCTCTACAAAAGCACCAGGATGCATTTATTTTCCATTCCACCAAAATGTCATGTTAGTGAAAGCCTCACGAGAGAAAGAGAGACAGATTGTAATGAGTCATGGGAAAAGGGAAAGTTTTGTCCTTCATCAGCCCTCCGTTCCTCTATCCCTCCATCTCATTAAGGATGGATAGATGATCAATAGGAGAGAAGCAGTAGAGGGGGATTAGGATTAGAAATCGATGGCTTTGTTTTCTTCAGCCTGCCAAAGATAAACACTGCCTTAAGACACTGACAACGCAACACAGAGACTTTCACAGCTTTTCATCTGTGTGTGAGAGGGCATGACATTCCCTGTGTGTGGACAGACAGACATCTGTTTGCAGCTTCTCATGCTGAGTTAAAAAGAGACGCTTCGATCCCTTCACGAGATCGAGAGAAAGGGGGTTGGGCTCGGATCCAACTTTGTAGTATTCTTCTACATAGAGATGCAACCAAGACTCTGTTGATATTTTGCAGACTTTTTGGTCAGTACACTGCAATGCCAGGACTGTTGAAACACACATGCTGAACTGCGTGTGGGAGGTGCAGGTTGTGAATGACAGATCAGAGACTGACTGTGAGTTCACACCAAGTCACCGTTTCAAGACTCTCTGAGAATAGCTGAGCCGGAGATGACTGATGAAGAGGTAGTAGGCTATCGTAATAGGCGCACTGCAAAGAGGAGTGATGCTCCTGAAAACCTGAGTGGGCTGTAAGGAGTGAGGCAAGGCATTCTGGGTAGGTGAGGCTTCACCTCCCACACAGAGATTCAAAAACATACCCCCCTCTTTGATCTCTCTACTTTCTCTCTCTCTCTCTCTCTCTCGTTCCTCTTCTGTCTCTCTCCTTTTCACGTGCTCAGGCTGGCACACACACACACACACACACACACACACACACACACACACACACACACACACACACCACACACTCGCCCTGTTTGTTGTGGCTTTCGCCCCACTCTCCTTTGAAAGAACAAAGACATTTGTTTGTGTTTCCTGCAGATGAAAGCGCAGCTTTGTGATGGCCCATTTCACCTCAGGTACAGACAATTTATAATTTTTCTTGAAATTCATCAAATCTTTTTCAAATGAGAACTTCAGAACTTGGTCTTTATGGTAATTTTTTCAGCTTCCTTTATTTTGATTGAGCTTTTTTGTGTGTGTTTTTTATGAGAATCATGATGATATTGTTCCTATTCAGAGTCACAGGTGTCTGATGTGTCCCCAACCTGCACTTGGCAGAAAGCAGGGGTGAGCAGAAGCAGACAGAGAAAGACACTCATATCTATCATAGTTATAGCAATCCATTCAGATATGCATGAGTTTGGACTGTGGAAGACAACCAGAGCAACCTCATATGTGCTGACTGGTCTTCCCATGACACACTTATTTCCCATCGGAGCTTAAAGAATAAGTCTACTGATATTTTACATTTTGGTTATTGTCCACAAATCCCATGAAAAGGCAAAACCCAACAATGTGTTAGTCTCTCAGTACATTTTATTAGTAAATTTTCCAGTCTATAACTCAGCCCCAAGTCTTTTGTACCTATACGTAAATCATTAAAAGTGAGTGAAGAACACTTGCTTTTGGTTTAAGAATGACAAAATATTTTTTTCAAAAAGCTGGGCACTGGGCATTTTTAGTAAACGTCATTCTAAGAGGAGTAAATGGTGTATCTGTTGGGGACTATTTTTACTAGCAGATTAATACATATTTGGTGCTCTTGAGTAATGGCAGCAGGACAGTGTATGTGGGATCAGTTCAATATAATCTACAGTTGTAATAAAGGAACATGTCAGCCAGTGTAATTGTGTGGCTCATTAATGTAATTTTAATAGTTCTGGACAATACTAGAGGAACAAGTTTAAAGAAGCTTGTTCCTAATAATTCTTTACCTTAGTCAGTCAGTTGCTGACACTGTACTGGTGAAGGAAACCCCTCCAGGCAAAAAATCAGGGAGAAGGAATTGAGGAGGGAGGAGAAGGAGCAAAAGGATTATGTGGATGTGTGTGTGTGTGTGTGTGTGTGTGTGTGTGTGTGTGTTCAGATATAGAAGGACAAAAAGAAAGGGGAAAATCAAGGAGAGGGACAATTTCATTTCAGGACAATTGGGCAGATGGCTGCTGATCCTTGTCCATCACACATTCCATCATGGCCTGACATGGCTGACTTGCAACCCTGAGTGACATTCACAACTCTGGCTTACGCATAAAGAACACACATGCAGAACCAGCCCAAAACTTTAATTTTGGCCAAATTTGATTTGGCCAAAGGTATATGTTTGGTCTCAACAAACCAACCCTGACACCTCTCCAAAACAAAGAGACTGACCTTTTAATACTGTCAACCAAACATCTATTATTAACATATAAGATCTGTATGAATGTACATTACGAAATCCCCATACGTAAATGTATTGTATGAATTTCCATATATGAAATATATGTACATATTAAGTAAGATCATATATGTATATAAAAAACAGCCTATATATGTATAAATTACATGTGAAACCTGTTACAAATTGTAATATCATCCATTATGTCATGTTATAATGAGGCTTAAAATGTCATTGTATAGCAAGTCATACCTACATCATAGTATAGTGAGTCATAAAAAAAGTCATACTGTAGTAAGGCAGAAAAAGTCATAGTGTGATAGAGATATTATCTTTGGGATGCTGGCTTGATAGCTCCTTTGAGGACAGGGACTCTGATCAGAGAATAGGGCAGAGCGAGTTCAATTCCCAATAAACGTTAATGACCACTGGTAGAACACATATAGGTTATGAGACACTTGTTAGTGGGTATATGTGGGGGTATATATGTGTGTGATCATTTGTGCAAGAATGCGCGCACAAGGTACACAATACCGCCGACCCAATGAAAATGCATCGGGTGACAAGAGACTGGACTCGAGGAAGTATGACATCATCAGCTATGGCAAGTAGGTACGGACCAAACTCCCAAAAAATTATGATAATGAAAACGAAAACCAAGAGACGCTCTGACATAGTATAGTAAAGCATAAAATGTCATAGTATAGTAAGTCATGAAGTCATAGTATAGTAAGGCATAAAAATGTAATGAAATATGATAGTATAGGACAGGATAAAAATGTAAGAGGTGAGGTATTAAAATCTGAGGCATAAAAATAAAAAAAAAACGTAATATTATAGTAAGGCATGAAAGTCTCATAAAACTTTATGACACAGAAAGGCATAAAAATGTCAACAAACGTCATAAAAGAGTAATGTATAAAGAAGTCATAATATATTGAGGCCTAAAAAGTGAAAAAACAACATAGTATAGTATGGCAAAAAAGTGAAAAAATGGCATAGTGTATTAATGCATAAAAACGTCAAAAAAACGTCATAATATAGTAAGTTATAGAGAAAACAAAGTATATTGAGGCCTAGAAAGTGAGAAAAAGGACACAGTATAGTATGGCAAAAAAGTGAAAAAACTACATAATATAGTAGGGCAAAAAAGTGAAGAATAGCATAGCGTATTAATGCATAAAAACATCATAATATGGTAAAGTATACAGAAGTCATAGTATATTAAGGCCTAAAAAGTTGGAAAAAGGACATAGTATAGTATAGCAAAAAAAGTGAAAAAACGACATAGTATAGTATGGCAAAAAAAATGAAAAGATGGCATAGTGTACTAATGCATAAAAACATCAAAAAACGTCATAATATGGTAACACATGCAGAAGTAATAGTATATTGAGGCCTAAAAAGTGAGAAAAAGGACATAGTATAGTATGGCAAAAACAATGAAAAAACGACATAGTATAGTATTGAAAAAAAGTGAAAAAATGGCATAGTGTATTAATGCATAAAAACGTCAAAAAACGTCATAATATAGTAGGTTAAACAGAAGTCATAGTATATTAAGGCCTAAAAAGTGAGAAAAAGGACACAGTATAGTATGGCAAAAAATTTGAAAAACGACATAGTATAGTATGGCAAAAAAGTGAAAAAATGGCATAGTGTATTAATGCATAAAAACGTCAAAAAACGTCATAATATAGTAAGTTATACAGAAGTCATAGTATATTAAGGCCTAAAAAGTGAGAAAAAGGACACAGTATAGTATGGCAAAAAATGTGAAAAAACGACATAGTATAGTATGGCAAAAAAGTGAAAAATAGCATAGTGTATTAATGCATAAAAACGTCATAACATGGTAAAGTACATAGAAATCATAGTATATTAAGGTCTAAAAAGTGAGAAAGAGGACATAGTATAGTATGGCAAAAAAGTGAAAAAAAAGAAATAGTATAGTATGGCAAAAAGGTGAAAAATAGCATAGTTTATTAATGCATAAAAACGCCATAATATGGTAAAGTATATAGAAGTAATACGATATTAAGGCCTAAAAAGTGAGAAAAAGGACGTAGTATAGTATGGCAAAAAGAAGTGAAAAAATTACATAGTATATTATGGCAAAAAAGTGAAAAATAGCATAGTGTATTAATGCATAAAAACGTCATAATATGGTAAAGTATATAGAAGTAATACGATATTAAGGCCTAGAAAGTGAGAAAAAGGACGTAGTATAGTATGGCAAAAAGAAGGGAAAAAATTACATAGTATATTATGGCAAAAAAGAGAAAAATAGCATAGTGTATTAATGCATAAAAACGTCATAATATGGTAAAGTATATAGAAGTAATACGATATTAAGGCCTAGAAAGTGAGAAAAAGGACGTAGTATAGTATGGCAAAAAGAAGGGAAAAAATTACATAGTATATTATGGCAAAAAAGAGAAAAATAGCATAGTGTATTAATGCATAAAAACGTCATAATATGGTAAAGTATATAGAAGTAATACGATATTAAGGCCTAGAAAGTGAGAAAAAGGACGTAGTATAGTATGGCAAAAAGAAGGGAAAAAATTACATAGTATATTATGGCAAAAAAGAGAAAAATAGCATAGTGTATTAATGCATAAAAACGTCATAATATGGTAAAGTATATAGAAGTAATACGATATTAAGGCCTAGAAAGTGAGAAAAAGGACGTAGTATAGTATGGCAAAAAGAAGGGAAAAAATTACATAGTATATTATGGCAAAAAAGAGAAAAATAGCATAGTGTATTAATGCATAAAAACGTCATAATATGGTAAAGTATATAGAAGTAATACGATATTAAGGCCTAGAAAGTGAGAAAAAGGACGTAGTATAGTATGGCAAAAAGAAGGGAAAAAATTACATAGTATATTATGGCAAAAAAGAGAAAAATAGCATAGTGTATTAATGCATAAAAACGTCATAATATGGTAAAGTATATAGAAGTAATACGATATTAAGGCCTAGAAAGTGAGAAAAAGGACGTAGTATAGTATGGCAAAAAGAAGGGAAAAAATTACATAGTATATTATGGCAAAAAAGAGAAAAATAGCATAGTGTATTAATGCATAAAAACGTCATAATATGGTAAAGTATATAGAAGTAATACGATATTAAGGCCTAGAAAGTGAGAAAAAGGACGTAGTATAGTATGGCAAAAAGAAGGGAAAAAATTACATAGTATATTATGGCAAAAAAGAGAAAAATAGCATAGTGTATTAATGCATAAAAACGTCATAATATGGTAAAGTATATAGAAGTAATACGATATTAAGGCCTAGAAAGTGAGAAAAAGGACGTAGTATAGTATGGCAAAAAGAAGGGAAAAAATTACATAGTATATTATGGCAAAAAAGAGAAAAATAGCATAGTGTATTAATGCATAAAAACGTCATAATATGGTAAAGTATATAGAAGTAATACGATATTAAGGCCTAGAAAGTGAGAAAAAGGACGTAGTATAGTATGGCAAAAAGAAGGGAAAAAATTACATAGTATATTATGGCAAAAAAGAGAAAAATAGCATAGTGTATTAATGCATAAAAACGTCATAATATGGTAAAGTATATAGAAGTAATACGATATTAAGGCCTAGAAAGTGAGAAAAAGGACGTAGTATAGTATGGCAAAAAGAAGGGAAAAAATTACATAGTATATTATGGCAAAAAAGAGAAAAATAGCATAGTGTATTAATGCATAAAAACGTCATAATATGGTAAAGTATATAGAAGTAATACGATATTAAGGCCTAGAAAGTGAGAAAAAGGACGTAGTATAGTATGGCAAAAAGAAGGGAAAAAATTACATAGTATATTATGGCAAAAAAGAGAAAAATAGCATAGTGTATTAATGCATAAAAACGTCATAATATGGTAAAGTATATAGAAGTAATACGATATTAAGGCCTAGAAAGTGAGAAAAAGGACGTAGTATAGTATGGCAAAAAGAAGGGAAAAAATTACATAGTATATTATGGCAAAAAAGAGAAAAATAGCATAGTGTATTAATGCATAAAAACGTCATAATATGGTAAAGTATATAGAAGTAATACGATATTAAGGCCTAGAAAGTGAGAAAAAGGACGTAGTATAGTATGGCAAAAAGAAGGGAAAAAATTACATAGTATATTATGGCAAAAAAGAGAAAAATAGCATAGTGTATTAATGCATAAAAACGTCATAATATGGTAAAGTATATAGAAGTAATACGATATTAAGGCCTAGAAAGTGAGAAAAAGGACGTAGTATAGTATGGCAAAAAGAAGGGAAAAAATTACATAGTATATTATGGCAAAAAAGAGAAAAATAGCATAGTGTATTAATGCATAAAAACGTCATAATATGGTAAAGTATATAGAAGTAATACGATATTAAGGCCTAGAAAGTGAGAAAAAGGACGTAGTATAGTATGGCAAAAAGAAGGGAAAAAATTACATAGTATATTATGGCAAAAAAGAGAAAAATAGCATAGTGTATTAATGCATAAAAACGTCATAATATGGTAAAGTATATAGAAGTAATACGATATTAAGGCCTAGAAAGTGAGAAAAAGGACGTAGTATAGTATGGCAAAAAGAAGGGAAAAAATTACATAGTATATTATGGCAAAAAAGAGAAAAATAGCATAGTGTATTAATGCATAAAAACGTCATAATATGGTAAAGTATATAGAAGTAATACGATATTAAGGCCTAGAAAGTGAGAAAAAGGACGTAGTATAGTATGGCAAAAAGAAGGGAAAAAATTACATAGTATATTATGGCAAAAAAGAGAAAAATAGCATAGTGTATTAATGCATAAAAACGTCATAATATGGTAAAGTATATAGAAGTAATACGATATTAAGGCCTAGAAAGTGAGAAAAAGGACGTAGTATAGTATGGCAAAAAGAAGGGAAAAAATTACATAGTATATTATGGCAAAAAAGTGAAAAATAGCATAGTGTATTAATGCATAAAAACGTCAAAATATGGTAAAGTATATAGAAATCATAGTATATATTAAGGCCTAAAAAGTGAGAAAAAGGACACAGTATAGTATGGCAAAAAATGTGAAAAAACGACATAGTATAGTATGGCAAAAAAGTGAAAAAATGGCATAGTGTATTAATGCATAAAAATGTCAAAAAAACGTGATAATATAGTAAGTTATAAAGAAGTCATAGTATATTAAGGCCTAAAAAGTGAGAAAAAGGACATAGTATAGTATGACAAAAAATGTGAAAAAACGACATAGTATAGTATGGCAAAAAATGTGAAAAAACGACATAGTATAGTATGGCAAAAAAGTGAAAAAATGGCATAGTGTATTAATGCATAAAAACGTCGAAAAACGTCATAATATAGTAGGTTAAACAGAAGTCATAGTATATTAAGGCCTAAAAAGTGAGAAAAAGGACACAGTATGGTATGGCAAAAAAAGTGAAAAAACGACGTAGTATAGTATGGCAAAAAAGTGAAAAAATGGCATAGTGTATTAATGCATAAAAACGTCATAATATGGTAAAGTATATAGAAATCATAGTATATTAAGGCCTAAAAAGTGAGAAAGAGTAAGTAGTATAGTATGGCAAAAAATGTGAAAAAACGAAATAGTATAGTATGGCAAAAAAGTGAAAAATAGCATAGTGTATTAATACATTAAAATGACAAAAAACGTCATTATATAGTAAGTTATACAGACGTCATAGTATATTAAGGCCTAAAAAGTGAGAAAGAGTAAGTAGTATCGTATGGCAAAAAATGTGAAAAAACGACATAGTATAGTATGGCAAAAAAGTGAAAAATAGCATAGTGTATTAATACATTAAAATGACAAAAAACGTCATTATATAGTAAGTTATACAGACGTCATAGTATATTAAGGCCTAAAAAGTGAGAAAGAGTAAGTAGTATCGTATGGCAAAAAATGTGAAAAAACGACATAGTATAGTATGGCAAAAAAGTGAAAAATAGCATAGTGTATTAATACATTAAAATGACAAAAAACGTCATTATATAGTAAGTTATACAGACGTCATAGTATATTAAGGCCTAAAAAGTGAGAAAGAGTAAGTAGTATCGTATGGCAAAAAATGTGAAAAAACGACATAGTATAGTATGGCAAAAAAGTGAAAAATAGCATAGTGTATTAATACATTAAAATGACAAAAAACGTCATTATATAGTAAGTTATACAGACGTCATAGTATATTAAGGCCTAAAAAGTGAGAAAGAGTAAGTAGTATCGTATGGCAAAAAATGTGAAAAAACGACATAGTATAGTATGGCAAAAAAGTGAAAAATAGCATAGTGTATTAATACATTAAAATGACAAAAAACGTCATTATATAGTAAGTTATACAGACGTCATAGTATATTAAGGCCTAAAAAGTGAGAAAGAGTAAGTAGTATCGTATGGCAAAAAATGTGAAAAAACGACATAGTATAGTATGGCAAAAAAGTGAAAAATAGCATAGTGTATTAATACATTAAAATGACAAAAAACGTCATTATATAGTAAGTTATACAGACGTCATAGTATATTAAGGCCTAAAAAGTGAGAAAGAGTAAGTAGTATCGTATGGCAAAAAATGTGAAAAAACGACATAGTATAGTATGGCAAAAAAGTGAAAAATAGCATAGTGTATTAATACATTAAAATGACAAAAAACGTCATTATATAGTAAGTTATACAGACGTCATAGTATATTAAGGCCTAAAAAGTGAGAAAGAGTAAGTAGTATCGTATGGCAAAAAATGTGAAAAAACGACATAGTATAGTATGGCAAAAAAGTGAAAAATAGCATAGTGTATTAATACATTAAAATGACAAAAAACGTCATTATATAGTAAGTTATACAGACGTCATAGTATATTAAGGCCTAAAAAGTGAGAAAGAGTAAGTAGTATCGTATGGCAAAAAATGTGAAAAAACGACATAGTATAGTATGGCAAAAAAGTGAAAAATAGCATAGTGTATTAATACATTAAAATGACAAAAAACGTCATTATATAGTAAGTTATACAGACGTCATAGTATATTAAGGCCTAAAAAGTGAGAAAGAGTAAGTAGTATCGTATGGCAAAAAATGTGAAAAAACGACATAGTATAGTATGGCAAAAAAGTGAAAAATAGCATAGTGTATTAATACATTAAAATGACAAAAAACGTCATTATATAGTAAGTTATACAGACGTCATAGTATATTAAGGCCTAAAAAGTGAGAAAGAGTAAGTAGTATCGTATGGCAAAAAATGTGAAAAAACGACATAGTATAGTATGGCAAAAAAGTGAAAAATAGCATAGTGTATTAATACATTAAAATGACAAAAAACGTCATTATATAGTAAGTTATACAGACGTCATAGTATATTAAGGCCTAAAAAGTGAGAAAGAGTAAGTAGTATCGTATGGCAAAAAATGTGAAAAAACGACATAGTATAGTATGGCAAAAAAGTGAAAAATAGCATAGTGTATTAATACATTAAAATGACAAAAAACGTCATTATATAGTAAGTTATACAGACGTCATAGTATATTAAGGCCTAAAAAGTGAGAAAGAGTAAGTAGTATCGTATGGCAAAAAATGTGAAAAAACGACATAGTATAGTATGGCAAAAAAGTGAAAAATAGCATAGTGTATTAATACATTAAAATGACAAAAAACGTCATTATATAGTAAGTTATACAGACGTCATAGTATATTAAGGCCTAAAAAGTGAGAAAGAGTAAGTAGTATCGTATGGCAAAAAATGTGAAAAAACGACATAGTATAGTATGGCAAAAAAGTGAAAAATAGCATAGTGTATTAATACATTAAAATGACAAAAAACGTCATTATATAGTAAGTTATACAGACGTCATAGTATATTAAGGCCTAAAAAGTGAGAAAGAGTAAGTAGTATCGTATGGCAAAAAATGTGAAAAAACGACATAGTATAGTATGGCAAAAAAGTGAAAAATAGCATAGTGTATTAATACATTAAAATGACAAAAAACGTCATTATATAGTAAGTTATACAGACGTCATAGTATATTAAGGCCTAAAAAGTGAGAAAGAGTAAGTAGTATCGTATGGCAAAAAATGTGAAAAAACGACATAGTATAGTATGGCAAAAAAGTGAAAAATAGCATAGTGTATTAATACATTAAAATGACAAAAAACGTCATTATATAGTAAGTTATACAGACGTCATAGTATATTAAGGCCTAAAAAGTGAGAAAGAGTAAGTAGTATCGTATGGCAAAAAATGTGAAAAAACGACATAGTATAGTATGGCAAAAAAGTGAAAAATAGCATAGTGTATTAATACATTAAAATGACAAAAAACGTCATTATATAGTAAGTTATACAGACGTCATAGTATATTAAGGCCTAAAAAGTGAGAAAGAGTAAGTAGTATCGTATGGCAAAAAATGTGAAAAAACGACATAGTATAGTATGGCAAAAAAGTGAAAAATAGCATAGTGTATTAATACATTAAAATGACAAAAAACGTCATTATATAGTAAGTTATACAGACGTCATAGTATATTAAGGCCTAAAAAGTGAGAAAGAGTAAGTAGTATCGTATGGCAAAAAATGTGAAAAAACGACATAGTATAGTATGGCAAAAAAGTGAAAAATAGCATAGTGTATTAATACATTAAAATGACAAAAAACGTCATTATATAGTAAGTTATACAGACGTCATAGTATATTAAGGCCTAAAAAGTGAGAAAGAGTAAGTAGTATCGTATGGCAAAAAATGTGAAAAAACGACATAGTATAGTATGGCAAAAAAGTGAAAAATAGCATAGTGTATTAATACATTAAAATGACAAAAAACGTCATTATATAGTAAGTTATACAGACGTCATAGTATATTAAGGCCTAAAAAGTGAGAAAGAGTAAGTAGTATCGTATGGCAAAAAATGTGAAAAAACGACATAGTATAGTATGGCAAAAAAGTGAAAAATAGCATAGTGTATTAATACATTAAAATGACAAAAAACGTCATTATATAGTAAGTTATACAGACGTCATAGTATATTAAGGCCTAAAAAGTGAGAAAGAGTAAGTAGTATCGTATGGCAAAAAATGTGAAAAAACGACATAGTATAGTATGGCAAAAAAGTGAAAAATAGCATAGTGTATTAATACATTAAAATGACAAAAAACGTCATTATATAGTAAGTTATACAGACGTCATAGTATATTAAGGCCTAAAAAGTGAGAAAGAGTAAGTAGTATCGTATGGCAAAAAATGTGAAAAAACGACATAGTATAGTATGGCAAAAAAGTGAAAAATAGCATAGTGTATTAATACATTAAAATGACAAAAAACGTCATTATATAGTAAGTTATACAGAAGTCATAGTATATTAAGGCCTAAAAAGTGAGAAAAAGGACACAGTATAGTATGGCAAAAAA